>NC_072428.2:107968712-108271742 GCF_028878055.3 Symphalangus syndactylus
CTTTGATCATAAAAACACCAGAACTAATAAAGAATTCATAATTAAGGAGCTGAGCAGCATCACAATTGCCCTACACTGAAGGGTAACTCATCCTGGGGAGTGGGTTCCTTTCTGCCTAGCCTGAGAGGTTCAGTAGCTGAACATCTTAGATCAAGGGTGTTCAGGTTTTGTTTTTCCGGTTTTTGTTTTTTTTTTTTGTTTTTTGGGTTTTTTTTTTGCCTCTAGGCTGAGTGCAGGCATAATACACTCCTATCATTAATATCTCATATTACATTCAGAGTTTTTCTTTTAAAGGAGTGGAGGCAGGTTGCAAACTACCCTTTCCATGCACCTCTACAACAGCAAAAGAGATTCATAGTCCTAGATTAACTGTGCATATTCCAGTTTAAACTATTCACATTTTCCATCTTTGTCTCCCAAAAACTTTTATGTCAAATATTATTGCATTCCATTCAAATAATACATACAAATCAAGTTCCCAGAATTTTTGTATCTCTTTTGTCAAAGGGTAAAGTTGGGGAAACAAAACAACAAAACTGCTGCTAACAAACAATACCTCCAGATTGAATTGAATCATGCCCTTTTCTCGTTTTGTAAAACACCAAAGTCCAAGATGAACAGCTTCTGCTAAGATCACAATAACAGGAAGTTACTCAACCAGGAGCTCTAAATACACATCGTTAGCTATCTCCATCTGGATGAACAAATCGTAGCACTTACATTCAGCATGTCTAAAACTGCATTCTGTCTTCTTGATCAAAATGATGCCTTTTCTTTGTTCTTTTTGGGAATGTCACTATTATCTTTTTATTCGGCTCCCCCATTTCCCTCATCTAATTCATGTTCATTCCTGGGGCATTCCTAATATTTCTCATTATTTCCACTGCTCTCATCATCTTTCATGTAGTATCCCTTCCTGATATCAATTTCTTCGTAATCTCAAATCTTCTTGATGTTGTTGCTAAATGAATCTATTTAAACTATTCAGTTGATTATTTTGTTCCTTTGTACAAAATCTTTCAATGGTTTCACTTTGACAAGTAAATTAACATCAAACTCCTTGCTATGTCATTGAAGGCCCTGGGCCCTGCTGTGAAACTCCCAGTCAGGTCTCATTTCTCACTACTCTCCATTATCCCAACTAACAGGGGACCTGTTATCCACCTTCCTACTTCCATGTGTTTGTTTTTAATGCTCCTTTCACCTGAACCACTCTCCTTTTTCAGTGGTAATGGTGAATTTAACCCTCCTTGCAAAGCTCAAAATAATTTCCACCTCCTCCAGAATGGGCCATGCCTGAGCCTAACATTCCTGGAGCTCGGCCCTTTGAAATATGTATGTTCTCTTTCTTTTTCCTGTAATTGCTGCATTTTTATACTGTTCCAACTGCATTTCTGTTCTCCTTGTGTTCATTTTTTTATGTGTGCTTTTCTTATCCTACATTTGTCTTGTACTCTGCACACTTGCCATTGAACTAGGAGCTACCTAATGGCAAAAGTGATCCTTGCAAATGTTAGCACGGACAGTGCCTTGCACTCAGGAACTTCCTAATATCTTATTGCTAACACATATTAATGCTAAAGTGATTGACATCAGAAAAACATGAGTGAATGGACTACTATATTATACTATTTATTTAATATTCAGAATCTTTCTGTACTCTATCTGAGCATCTAGAGCTCCCTCTTAGATATCGGTAAGACAGCACAGTTAGGGATAAGTTTGGCAGCTGAGGGTACAGTGCAAGAGAATGTGCTCTGCAGTATGAGTGTGAATCCTGACCCTGCCTCTAACTAGCAGCATGGTGTTGGTACTGAAGTAAGCAACCCAATGGACTAAATCAATGCCAATGATTTGCTCCTATAGTAGATAAGATAAAATGTTTGAAATTACCCCCATATTTCTTATTAATGAACTACAAATAAATAATTTTTATTAAAAGTCTCTTATACCCTTGACCATAAGTAACTACTACATAGGAATAATGTCAATTCGTATTGGTAAATAACATCTGCAATTGTATCGCTCAGTCTCCAATTATTCAATTTAAGTACACTTAATCTATAGCAGACAACTTGGCTGCTCATCAAATTACAGCTGCATGATGCCAGCTGCTACCAGACACACCTTAAAACCTTTGGAAGCAGCAATGTGGGCAGCAGTCCAGCCTTCTCTGTTGGCGTGGTTAATGAGGTCTGCAGGAACAACAGGCTTGGATATGCCTTCAGGACTCTCTTCTCCTCCATCCAAGTCAAAGACACTTGACTCAGACCCCTCCTCATTGAAAGAATTTCCACGAGCTAGTATTCTATGGTACATAAGAAGCTTGAGGCTGTCCACATTACCAGTGTCCACAGCTGCGTGAACTGGTGTCCAGCCATCCTGAAAATAAAATGACCAGGGGGAAAGGGTTGATAACAACATTAATGTCAAGGATAATGTTATCGAAAGTTCACTTCTAAATGTTCTTGGGCATGGACCACTGAGCTGGGAAAAGCAGGCATTCCAATCCTGAACATCATCACTGATGAGCTGGGTAAAGTTCTCTGACCCCTGTTAGTTAACAATATTTCCAACTGCTATGACTTATGTTTGCTATTTTGTAATCATTTCTACCTACCAGTTAACCATTTGGGGTGAGCAGATACTGTCCAGGGCATAACTGAGCATTATGTATGGTAAATCAAAATCTCAATTTAATACTATGAAAGAGAATGAACTTTATCTTAAAGGGATTAAAAAAATTATATGCAAGAATAATGTTATCAGTAGAGTACTGAAAGAATGCAGTTGTAAGCCAGTTTTACTTATAAGGCACTGACCTAACTCTGTGATCTTAAAATTTTATGCCAACCACCCCAGAAGGAAAGATCCTAAATAATAAGGAAAAGGTAGACATAAAGAAAAAAAAAAGCCAAATAATTTCAGTGGAGGTTTATGGGCCCCTATTGAGTGTTTTGTGACTGCAGAGGGATACTGATCATTATAAGCTTAGAAAATGTTTCAACTAAAATTATTGGGTCTATTTTCTAGAATATATTACTTTGGAGCCTCTATTACCCACTTAGCTGGTTGCTAGAGGTATTAATAGAAGTCCTTTTTAGGGCAGTGATTCTCAGGTGTGGTCCCCAGACCAGCAGCATCAGTATCACCTGGGAACTTTATATAAATGTAAATTCTTAATCCTCATCTCAGATCTACTGAATCAGAAACTCTGGGGATGGGGTCTACCAATCTGACTTAACGACCCCTCCAGGAGATTCTAATACACTAAAGTTTGACAAGCATTATTCTGGGAAAAATCTAGGTTCTATCTATAGTCTCTTCATCTTTATATAGAGATTGGTCTGCCTTCTACTCAGGCACCCATCTTCTTTAGTTTTTTAGAAAATTTTTCAAAAAAGAACCTGGCTTTATTTTGGTGATTTGGTTGACTCTGGCTTTATTTTTCTACCTTTAATTTCCCCTTGACATACCTTTTTCATGCAGTATTTCACATTGCTATACTAAATATATTTCAGTAAGCTACAGTACACTTTTAAAAAATAATAGGGTAGAAGACAGAGAAATAGGCAATAAATACGAACAATCTAAATTTGAGCTAAGTCATCTCACCGTTTGCTAAAGCCGTCCCTTTATAATGTGGCTTTTTCTCTGGTTTGGTATCTCATACCAATAAAATCCACTTGGCTAAGACCAGACAATGGTGCTCCCATCAGGTAAATAAAGTCCACTTGGCTAAGACAAGACTCTGGAGCTTCAGTCAGCTCCATTCAGGCATGTTCTTCACTGGGTCGTGGACACCTTTACTCGGGTAGTATAACAGTATACTACACAAGTAGTCTACTGAAGAGTATAAGTGCTTTTGACCTTTCCCGATTTATATTACAAAGGCCATGCAACCATTTCTGGAAAAAAAATTTCTATTTTCCTTTTGATACTTTCTTATAAGGCACAAGACATAATTGTTCCCAAATTACACTGTTTATCTCTGAAGTTTTGAGCATCTATACTTCTAAAGGTTTTGTTTAGCTCATCAGCAACTAGTTGGAGAGAATGGATTTCTGTGTTCTCTAACTTAGGATGTGACTAATTTTTATGCTGTGCTACTTATTTTTCATTCAGCCCTGTGATACAAAATTAATTCATTTTTCACTATAGAATTTTATACTGAATATGTGTAACGCCACAGATTTCTCAAGTAATATAGATAAATAACATGAAAAATATAAAACTAAACTGTTTTCTCAGATTTTCAAAAAATAGGAAGTTTTTTTAAAGAAAAAAGCTCTAGCAATGAGTCATTAAAATGTTTATATCTAGCTTATTACATCTCAGCTAATACATATATATACATATATATATATATATACATATGTATATATACATTTTTTTTTTGAGGCAGAGGTTTGCTTTTCCCAGGCTGGAGTGCAACGGTGCCATCTCAGCTCACCACAGCCTCTGCCTCCCAGGTTCAAGTGATTCTCTTGCCTCAGCCTCCCTAGTAGCTGGGATTACAGGCATGCAACATCATGCTCGACTAATTTTCTATTTTCAGTAGAGACGGGGTTTCTCCATGTTGATCAGGCTGGTCTTGAATTCCCGACCTCAGGTGATCTGCCCACCTCAGCCTCCCAAAGTGCTGGGATTACAGGTGTGAGCCACCGCGCCCGGCCACATCTCTGCTTATATTATTAACCATTGGTCCTCCTTTACTTAAGAAAACCCAGGATCTGAGACTATTATTTGTTGAATGAATAAAAAATTATACCTCCCTTGTCTGCCCTAGTTCTAAAAATAATCAAAGCATAGGTATTTGTTTTCCTGTTTGACAGATGAATCTGAGGCTCAGAGGTTAAAGGACTGGTTAGGCTAATGAACAAGACATTTAATTAACGGGAAAGAGATTCAAACAAGGGTCAGACACTTTCCAAATCCTACAAGCAAAACAAAATAAAGCAACCTCTACTTTAATTTACTTTGTTTTTTCTAGTTGTAGAGTTTACAAATATATTGCAAATTATATATACGGGGGAAAAAAAACGGACTGGTACTCACTGTGGTTTTTACACTTCGATTGGTTCCAGCTTCCAACAAGAGTTTAATACATTCTTTATTTCCGTTTTTACAGGCCAGGTATAGAGGTGTCTGTCCTCCATCAGCAGCATGATTAATGTTAGCATCATATGCAATTAATAATTCTACACACCTGAACACAAGATTAGGATTAATTACATAAAACCTGGGTTTGACCTGTGAAGCATCACCTAATCAAGATATTAAACACAGAAAAGAAAGCAATGCTGCATCTTTATAGACATCAATTGTTTCTATTTATATGTATCAATTATTATGGATCTTATTACATGAATACTGTTTTTTCACAAGGCTAGAAAATATATTCTAATCATAAAATTTAATTTCTCCCATGAAAATCTGAAAAGTGCTAATACCTGCTTTATGACACTTCCCTATAAACAACTTGTGAAAGTAGAGTCCTTAGAATTTAACTTACTGGGATGAACGGTTTAACTGTACTTGATAAATATATATTATTTTGGTTCAAAATAGCTTGAACATTGAAAAAAGGCTGCTGAGTCATTCTGAGATTTTCACTTGAGAAAATAATTATAAATAGCATAGACAGCAGGGCACCATGTGCCTTCTCTATAAAAGGCAGCAGAAAGGCTGAGAAAAGGGTTGCCTTGGGGAGAAAAGACAGCAGAGGTTGTCCTGTCTCCTGAAGTCGGCTAGTTGATGAGGAAAAAGATAGCTAAGCAGAAACTTGCTGTCCTGAGAATCAAGGAGGAAAGAAATGAGGTAAAGTCAAGACTTTGTGACACTTATTTACTAGCTAAACACATAGAGCTTAAGTTGTAAAATTAGTTGAGAATAAACTTAGAAAAGAGGGCTAAATCATAATCAAAGTAAGAAGCAATCCACTTCATCTTTTATTTTCACTCCAATGAATGTTTTTCCTACTTTTCCCTTGCAGTATCTGATTTATGCATTTTTTTTAAAATTAAGTGACATGTTGATATATGTGTGTATCAGACACATTTAAATTAACCAATCCGGCCTGGCACGATGGCTCACACCTGTAATCCCAGCACTTTGGGAGGCCGAGGGGGGCAGATGACGAGGTCAGGAGATCCAGACCATTCTGGCCAACATGGTGAAACCCGTCTCTACTAAAATACAAAAAATTATCTGGGTGTGGTGGCTTGCACCTGTAGTCCCAGCTACTCGGGAGGCCGAGGCAAGGGAATCGCTTAAACCCAGGAGGTGGAGGTTGCAGTGAGCTGAGATTGCACCACCGTACTCCAGCCTGGCAACAGAGCAAGACTACGTCTAAAAGAAAGAAAGAAAAAAAAAAATCAATCCCCAGATTTCTCCAGGGTCCTTCCTTTTTGCAGAGTTATCCATGCTTCCATTCCTATGACTGCTATACTCTCCAAGAAAGTGGCCCTACAGGTTGCCTGGTGAAAGTAAAGGTAAAAAGCACAGCTCAGAAGGAGAAATTCCTTTTGAAGGAGTCAGGATATGTCCCAAGAGTAACAGCAAAATCAGTGTCTAGGGCTCTCAGTGACAAACTCAGGGTAATGAGGTATGTGGTAGATATGCAGAAAAGTAAATCATGCTATACATAAATAATTCATTTTGAATTTTTTAAAAAGTTATATTTATGATTAATAACATGGAGTCAACCTTAAAAACTCGTATTTCAATAATTCTGGAATTTGTTAAGAACATTCCCATCGGGACAGTTAGATTAAAAAGTTAAAAGCGGCTTGCGTTTCCCACAACCTGCCATTTCAGCACAGGCAGAGAAAGCAACTTAGCTATTTTCTATTTTTTTAAATTAAAATATGACTTTTAATGTTAAAAAGTCATGCCTATATCTAACTGACTTAGTAAGCTACTAAAGAAATCATTGCTAAAGTTAGGTATATTTTAATTAATAGGGTCTCTTTGGCTTAATGCTCAAACTACTTTCAGTATGTAAAATTCATGCTTCAATTTTGTTTTAAATGGTAAAACAAGATGAATAATTAGAATACATTACCACTAGGAAACTTAGATTATTACAACCAACATAATTCTATGTTCTACTTTCAGTGACATCATAAGTAAAAAATCTTTTGGGGGGTTGGAATGGTGTAAAACAGTGAACAACAAACTTCTCAACAGTCCTTTATCTCATGACATATGTGTTGATATGCAATAGATGATCTTCCAAAGAAAGTTCATTCACGTTCAATTGGGACACAGCACAATTCTCTTCTTCACTTCCCTCAAACGATAACTATTATTAAGAGCAAATTTAGAATCCTAGTTTGCATTTAAATCCTCAAATATATTTAGTGAATTTATTTGCCAGTGATTTTAAGCACTAGTTTACACACTCAGCCGGAACTAAAATACGTGTGCAAATTATAAAAAGAGGCTCCTTTGATGGTGGGAAAAAAAGAATTAAGAGCAACTTACTCGAAATGTCCCTGAGCAGCTGCAGCACACAAGGGTGTGAAGCCATTTTTATCAGCAGCATTGACTTGGGCTTCTGCACTCAGCAGCAATCTCACACAGTCTATGGATTTTAATAGAAAGCCATGTAAATTCCCCATTTGGAGTTATGATGTGCCAAATTCAAATTCAGAATCAAAGTAGATAGATTCTAAACCCAAAGGGACTCTCCCCTGCACAGTTCATCTCACAATTCCATCATGGCAGACCTGAGACTCTGTAGACTATTTTACAGGAAAAGCAGCCTCTTTTCCCAAAGATTATAATACCCCAGACTCACTAAGATGCGTGGGTGTGTGTGTGGGCGCGTGCACGCGTGCACGCATGCACATGTGCCCATGTGCGTGTGCATTTAGGGAAGAGTTGCTGCCGAGTAAAAAAAAATGTCATGTGCCAGAAAATGCTTTACCAGATTTTTCTACTAGTCTATCCCAGAAAATAATGTTCCTGGATGGAGAACCAAATTCATTTACCAAACTGAAATATCATTCTTTGTATTTAAATAAATTATTACTTTATGATATTTAATTTAATCTTTAAACTGGTTTTGGATGGTGGGCATCCTACACTTAACTCCATGAATGAGGCTAAAGGACAGCCCATCGAAAGTCACCTAACTCAGGAATAAATACCACCCAGATGTCACATTCCTTATGTTACTTACTAGATTTACTTCTTCTATATTAAAGTAAATCTCCATAGTGATTATGAAGAATTCTAGAATACTTTAAAAACAACGGGCTCTGTGAGGTCACTAGAATCCTCCATTTATCTGAATTAATCGACAATCATAGGGGCTCCCATATGCAATGCTATCTGACTTTGCATTTGCGGTCAAATCCTCTCTTTTTCTGCACTCCCACATGTTTTGGTATATTTGACTACAGGATTTGCATTTTAAAGAACAATTCCCAGTCGTCATCGATATACCATTTATAGTTACACAACTTCTCGGTTAAGACATTCAAATAACTATAACTTGTTCCAACTGTGGAACAATTTCAGGCCCATGACCTTACCTAACTGCTAAAACTTTCCCTCACTGTAGCATGTAGCACTGAAGTTCTGATAATTAGACTTTCTCATATATCAGGTATTTCTAAGAGACCACAAATGCAAAGCAATCTTTGCATAAAACAAAGATTACTTTTTACTAGCTCTGGTAAAACTTTACATTAAGGAACTGTACAATTTGGATTTTTTAAATGTTTATAAAAACTTTAAATCTCATGTTTAAAAAAACTATCCATTACCACCTGTAAAAGAAAAATAAAACTAAATTGAACTTTCTGCTCATAACAATGGATACGTGGGCTTTTGACTTTCCATCCTTTTGCAAGTGTGTGGTATAAGATCTCGCCATATTTACCTGTATGTCCATTCTTAGCAGCAGAATACAAGGCAGAATGGCCATCTTCACAGGAGTAATTAATGTCCAGTCCTTCTTCATTAAGCAGCATTGATAATAAAGTGACATTTCCCTGGGCAGCAGCTTGCTGAAGAAGGGTGGGCCTGCCAGCCAGGGGGGCAGGACCACCACTCATTAGCAAAGGGGTTAGGGAGGGTGACCAGCCTGTAGGTTAAAGTGACCCTCGTTAGAGAGTAGGAGCAAAGACAAGAGACAGATATTACCCATTCCTTTCTGAATTACACACACACAAACATATGAACATGTGTCCCTAGAGGATTACGTGGTTTCTAACATTATCAATCTGTTAATATTTACTTAGCAGGAATCTGGACTGTTATTTCAGATCTTATATCTGCTGCTAATTAAATCAACATACATGGTGAAAAATTATTTTTAGTCACGAGTCTTGCACAGATAAGTGTTAAAGTGGTGATTCGTTTTAGGAAAACTTAAGATGGCTGTCTCGTTTTAAAAGTTCAAATTCCTCTTCAGGATTTTAAAACAATTTGAATTTTAAAATGTAAAGGTTTTACAAGGTAAAGTTTTCCTCTAGTTCAATATTAATCTGGAAAAGTAAACTGATATTTTTAGGTGTAACAGAAATAATTGTAAGAAACAGATTTTTCTTTTTCAACAAGGTTTCTAAAATGTTTAATTACAAATTTTATGTAAACCGTTAAGATGGACCAAAGAGTCTATTTATATTCCTTGAATTCCCTTATTTGGGAATAGAAATAATGGAGGCCAACTGCTATTCAGTATTAAGAGATAATAAAATATAACATACATAACTGGATCTAGAGTTAACCAGCACAAATATTCAATATACAATTGTGAAGACTGTATCATCTGGCCACCTTTACAAAATGCCTAACAAACTTTTAATCAGCCAACAAAACAGGACACTCAACTATATAATTTTAACAAAAACAATGAGTTATCATAGTTAGATATTTCTCATCAGTATTTAGCAGCTTTAGAAGAGAATCTGTTAAGTGTGTGAATTCGGCTGCATATAGCATGAAAAATTTTCTGAATTCTTCCTTGATCAAAAGGCTGTAAAAACAGTAAAGTAAAAATGTTCATTCAATGTGACATATAGGTATTTGTGTATTTTAGACTTAAATACAGTGAATTTTCAAAATAAGACATTTTCCTCTTTTTCCTTATAGGGTTCTACTACCTGTAACATCGTTGTGCATATGTATATATATTCATCCCTAAGGGCACACTTTCACAGACCAATTAGGACTATTTTGTCCTGACCAAAGTGATCACAGATGGAGGGCTTTATTCTAAATAGTGCTTCACAATGACTAGATCCTGAATTTCTATATGCACAATACATCTCATTGTGCATAAAACAAAGATTACTTTTTTACTAGCTGCAGTAAAATTTTATATTAAGGAACTATACCATTTGGATTTTTAAAATGTTTTATAACTATCCACTACCACCTGTAAAAGAAAATTAAAACCACATTGAACCTTCTGCTCATAACAATGGTCACATGGGCTTTTGACTTTACATCCTTTTGCAAGTGTGTGGCATGATGAGATAAGATCTCGCCGTATCTACCTGTATGTCCTTTCTTAGCAGTGGAATACAAGGCAGAACGGCCACCTGATTACGATATGTGGTAATATCCCTTTAGTAAGATACAACAGATGGATGTTTTATACTCTCTGTACATTGGTATCAGCATAATTATTCTAGGCATATGAGTGTCATATTAATACATATGTAATACTCAATTCTTATGATTAAATCCTAAGTTATTTGCCTTAAATTATCTTAATATTTTAAAAGTACATATCAAAGGAACTTAGTATTTAAAAAATTCTTTATTAAAAAGGCAAAACAAAGCCAATTATACAAATGAAACTACACTGCTAATAAAAAGCTGGATAGTATATCTTTATAATCAATTATTTGGGTCTATGAATAATTTATTGTTTTTAATCCTATTAGGACTACATGTAGTGACATGCGAAATTAAAATGCTCATAAAATTCAATATTTATCTAAACTTTATGATATTTTCCTACTGATACTCATTAGTTCTTCTTACAAAAGTAGTATTTTTACTTCATACTTACAAGAAGGCTCCTCTCTGGTACATTTTACCTTTTGTATTTTCTTAAAAACAAACAAACAAACAAAAAACAGGCCCACAAAAATTAAATCAGTACTTATTAGAAATGGATAAACAGAGAAATTATAAACACGAAGGCATAAAACCTCGACTGCAAAGCAAACACAGGCAATATGAAGGCATCGCACTACAGTCCTCTGTGGAACAGGAGGGAATGGGGCTCATACTTAGCCTCTCTTTCATTCTCTCTTTAGATCTCATCCAAGGGGTCTTGGTTATTGATATTCTTTTATGAATACCAATATATGTAAATGGTTTGCTATTCTTTTGGGTTTTGTTTACATTTTTCTTTTTTCACCATAAATCTAGGCTTTTGGGGGGAGGAGACAGTTTAAATATATTTTTCAACTGCTTTATATGGAAATATTCAATTGCAGCTGTAATTTCCTGGGAAACCTTATTTTTAGTAAGTTATCTGAAAGACAAAATTTTTTTTCAATTTGTTTTCAATCTTTAGACCACTCAAGTGTCTTATTATACAGAACTACAGAAGATATATCAGTTGCCTTATTTTCTTAGAGGTCTGCAATATATTTTTAAAATCTTTACAAAAGAGAAATGCTTTATAAATACCAAGTATTTTAAAACTGTAAATACATTTTATATCTTCACTAACATTTCCAATGCTGTCTAGCATAGACAAGCTTATTTTAATAAATACTGCCTAAATATGGGAAAAATAAGACTTCATCATGAGACCATACTGGTCATCTGAAATTCCCGACAATGATAAAAATGGTAATGCTTAGTTAAGAGGTTAAATAGTGGTTAAGACAGAACAGACCGGTATTCATACAGCTACTCTAATGATGTTAGAGAAAGGTCAATCAGTTTTGCAGTGTCATATGCAAACATTAGTAAGGTGAGCATCCTGCACAACATGCCACGAGGAAGGGAATGACTGGACATGCAATGGCAGAGGGAAGGAGTGAGAACAGCTTCCGGCATCAGCTTCAGAGGGTGGAGAAGGTTAATGTCATAGCCCAGATCATTCTTGTTTTCTGATTTAGCCTTTAAGCCAATCATACATGGAGGATAATTTTTAAAAGATATGTTTCAATAGGGAAAAGGTGTAAACCAAATTAAATCAAATGTATCAAATAAAAAAAGAAAAAACAGAAAAAACAATTTCCAAGGGTATGGAAACTCAGTTGCCTGGAGTGATTTCTGGTTTAGGCTTCCGTTCATCTGACATTTGAAATGTGTTTATCTGGCAAGTTCAGGAGGAACAAGAAATTCTAGTTCATTTAGAATTAAGAATGTTATTTAAAAATTTAACATTTGGCTATAAAGGTTGCCAAATAGAGTTTGGGTAATTTATACTACAATTCATTAAAAGGGTAACTTCTGTCATTCCAATTTTCTTTGGGGCTCTAACTTAGTCATAATTTTTATAGATAGAAGCTGACATGGAAACACAGAATACCAGAGTTGGAAAGATCATGGACCAGTAGTTCTCCGAGGTAGAGGTAGTTTGAAAATTTATCAGGCAAGTTTAAATCTTTTTTTGTTTGGGAATATTATTATATAATTTTGGTTCAATGTTTTGAGACATGGTCTCACTGTGTCACCCAGGCTGGTGCACAGTGGCATGATTATGGCTCACTGTAGCCTTGACTTCCCGAATTCAAGTGATCTTCCCACTTCAGCCTCCTGAGTAGCTGGGATCACAGGCACACACTACCATGCCAGCTAATTTTTATATTTTTTGTAAAGATGGGATTTCGCCATGTTGCCCCAGCTGGTCTTGAACGCCTGGGCACAAGTGATCCTCCTGCCTTGGCCTCCCAATGTGCTTGGATTACAGGTATGAGCACTGCAGCCAGCAATGCTTTTGTTTTTAAATGAAAAAGCTAATGGCTCAGAGGGAATTAGCTCTCTAGGGTGATACTTAGAAAGGGGCAGAAATGGACTAATCCTGCCTTACTATACTTAGTTCAGTGCTTGTTTGATCACTGAAATTGGAAGAGACACCTGCCAGGTATTTGACAGATATGCGTTGTCCCTGTGCCTTGCTTTGGGGAATCACAACGGAATCAGTGGCTGTTTGGAAGGTTAATCCCCTTCAGAGGGCTCATGACCTGGAGAGGCACAAGCTCAACCAGGCACAGACAGGTTAGTAAGCAGGGTGGAGGCAGCTCTGGTGTTTCTTAGTTGCAATGGTCATAGTGGTGAAAATAGGGGCAATCTAAATGCAAAACAGAGTTGAAATCCTCTAACTTATTTGGAAAGATCAGCTGACCTACATTTATAGTTGAGTTGTAGAGTTGTACACCCCCATTGTGTAAGTGTTATCACACTTCCATTTCCCAGTCTAGGTGCTCAGTAAACACTTGCTGAATGACTCAAGGCCTCCAGCGCCTCCATTCTCCCTTAATACGCCACATCTTATAAGCAAATGACACAGAAACCAGTTATTCTACCAAAAGTAATTCTGCAGTTCTGAGAGGAATAAATAAATAAAATACTTTGGCAAAATTGCAAAAGTCAGAGAGTAGAAAATAAGGAATCTGTTTTCTGTATCTTCAGTGGCTGGTATTTTTTTGATCTCTGGTCTATATTGTCTTTTGCTCTCCAGACATAAGTGAAGGGCATTTTTCAGAGGAGTTATAGCTCTTTTATCTAAAATTTTACTGAATCCTAGGGCAGGACATCCTGGTGAATAGATAATAGATTAGTAAATCTCTGTCTTTAAAAGTTAACAGATTTTAATCCGTTAACTTTTCAATCCTGTTGACAAAATGTTACTCAGTTATAGATCCTGGTTTTAAAGCTTCTCTGCTGAAACCAAAGGGCACGTGCAGCTAAACCCTGGACCACAGTAATGACCAAGGCGACAAGTGGCAAAGCCTCAAGGTCTCAAAGATGGCTTTGTATTTTTTTTAAGTGACAAAACTTCTATATCCTAGGAAGTGTTTTCTACTTTACAGTCTATGCATTTATGGCAATAGCACTGCCACTGCTCCACACATTTCTGGAACTTGTGTTTTGTGACTGCCCAAAGATCTTATAGTACATTCTCTATTCTCCTGAATAGCAAAATTCCTCTCTGAGGGTGGATTTAATTTGTAAGAAACAGCCAAAATTATTTTAGGCCACGAGAAGAGCTGTTCAACTCAGTAATGCCATTTTGGATCAAAAATATAGAATGCTGAATGCCTGCAAAAACATCTCAAAATAATACTAAAGTCAATTCCATAGCAAATTCTCAAAAATACTGTAAACAACAATATCATTGAAGCAGTAATATCACCTCTATTTATTGATTACTCATGCAATTCTAAGCTCAATACCAAGCTGACAGGTTATAGGATCTGATCCTCCTAACAGCCACCCTCCCCCATATGAGTAGCATAAGAAGTCACCAAAAATGCACAATTGTAAATGGCAGAGACTAAATTTCAACATAGATCTAACTTCAAAGTCCATGCTGCTTCCAATTCCCTATTTCGCCCCTCAAAATATGGATAAAGCCTCTCAAAGACCTTAATTTCAAGTTGATAGCTTATAATTGGACAAATAAATCCTAGTGTACTGCTGTCATCACCTGATAATTAGCAAATATGATGCTATTTGCCTCTCTCTCCCCTCAAAGTATTAAATATAACAACTATTCAAACCTTCCTGTAATTATAAAAGTTCCCTCCCATTAGAACCAACAATCTCCACCAACCACTAAGATCCCATAGCAGGAGAGACTTCCCCAAAGCGTCAACAGAACTTTGTCATCCACATTTTGAGGGATAAAATTGGGAACTGAAAACAGCATGGACTTTGCAGTTAGTCAGATGTGTTTGGAATCTAGTCTCTGCCATTTACAAGTATGTATTTTTGGTAACATCACTTTAGAGCCACATTTGCTTAGTAAATAACTAATCCAGTCATGTCAATAAAAAGCAATGCTTTCTCTAGAACTGCATAACAAAAGGGAAAAATCCACCTCTTCTTTGTTCAAGAGTCCCAGATTCAGTGACTTCATAAGCCACACCTGCAGTGGAAACCTTCTGTGACATAGCCCACATGCTATGTTAACCATCTGTGCCCAAGTGTTGGAAGACGGCAGCACTAAATAGGGTACATGGCTTTTGAAATAAACTAAACTTAGAACAGATTTATAAATATTCACACTCCATTTCTGAAGGTAAAAAAAAAAAAAAAAAAAACCAAAACACCAAACTGATATTAGAACTTAAAATATACCAATTACAGAACAAATCTAGTCAATTTGGTAATCCGACATCGTGTTAATAATTACTTGAAACGCCTTTAAAAATGTCATCTCAGAAGGAACAGAATTAAACACGTACTGTCTGGTGATGACCCACTGAGGTCTTGCGAGATAAATATTTAATAAGAAGGAATACTCTTTTCTCCCATGTAAATATTTTAGTCTCTCTAAATTAATGGTCTCCATGGGCTTTAAGCCACTACTTTCAGGTTATTGTAAAAGAAGAAAGCACTTAGCATAGTGAAACCGCAATTCATATAGCAAGATGAATCACCATACCCTGGAGCCTTTACAAAAAAATACAAAAAAAGAGAGAGAAAGAAAAGAAATGAGGGTGGGGGGAAGCATCAAATTTAAAAAAAAAGCTTCAAGGCAATGTGAAGAAAATCAAGGCAAGTGAGAAGAGAGGCCATATT
Source organism: Symphalangus syndactylus (assembly GCF_028878055.3). Classification (NCBI taxonomy): domain Eukaryota; kingdom Metazoa; phylum Chordata; class Mammalia; order Primates; family Hylobatidae; genus Symphalangus; species Symphalangus syndactylus. The sequence continues at coordinate 107,984,448 of NC_072428.2, forward strand.
CTTTAAAAAAGGGTATAACATTTCAATCCCTTTACCTGATGCTGTTACCAGGAGGCTGTCTGAGGCACCTGGTCTACAGGATGAGGCACTAACGGGGTTTATGGAAGAGCAAAAGGCAATGGTGGTAGGAATGACAAGGGAACTGTCTGAACATGCAGGTTGGTTCAGTCCGGGGGTTGCAGCAGGCCAGGCACCCACCTGAGACGTGGCCAGGGCTGAAACAGCACAGCCTGCAGGTGCCACAGTTAAATCTATGGATGGTTTTGGTGGCAGCTGAGGGGAGGATGATTTAGGAAGGTTCTCCTCATTGATCACCCTGTTCCCTTGTGGCAAACTGGAAGGAGGCGAAGCCACAGTTTTGTTATCAACTTTGGCCCCTGTGTTTGAGGCCCTGCTGCTGTCTATAATAACCTTGAGTTGGGGGTGTGGTGGAGAAGGAGTTTGGGAGAGCCCTGGCTTTTTTGGAGGGATAGGAGGAGGATTTCCTCTGTCAACTCGTGCTACACCATGAGTCTTTAAACTGGTCCGACCGACTGGAGGGTGGGTGCCAACATCCCCTGTTGGGGGTGCTCCAGGCCTTGAGGGAGCACCTGCTTGAGGGCTTGTAAATCTTGACAGTGCTTGGGTCACAGTATTCCTAGCTAGTTGTTTGGCCACTAGGTTGTCACGACTTGTAGGCGAGACATCTCTTGATGGAGGACTTTGGGTAGTATTTCCGTTTTGGTCTGGGTCGTTAGCATTGCCCTGAAATCTAAATCTAGCTGCTTGGATTCGTGGGTTTAGACCTGGATGCAAAGAGGCATTGGCACATGGTGAATGTAAACTGTGAATAGGTGGAGCTTGCGAGTTCTGAGGAGCTATGCCTGGTGTTTGAGCGGTGGGAGGGGCAGCGTTACTGGGAAGTGGGGGTGTGCTACTGGTTGGATCTGGTGTTGACCCAGTGCTTGGTCCATTTTCCTCAATTCTGTTTGCACTTGGAGGTGGGAAAGCGGGTACAGAAGCGCCAATCAAGTCACCATGGGAAGCCTGCCTGTCAATACCTGGTCTGGCCATTGTGGCACTGGTGCACACGCTCCCTTTTGCATTTGCAGAAACTAGGGGACTCCCTGTGGAAGGTTTTACAGGCATGGTTAAAGGCAACTTTTTCATGTGGTCAGCACTTTCTGTCACTAGGTCTGTCTGGCATGCAACAGACCTTGTCACAGTTCCTTCTGTTCCCACAGATATGGAAACCAAACACCTATCTTTTGTCTTCCGTGGAAGAGAGAGGCTTGGTTTGCTGTCACTTCCCCTTTTCAGTTGCTCAATCATTTTCTTCATCTTGTCTATCTCCTCTTTGAGGTCAGTGGTGTGTGCTTCTTCCCGGTTCAGCTTGGCACGAAGCTGTTCCCGCTCGGTGTCAAACTCAGAGAGTTGTTTTTCCATCTGAGCTTCCATTTCTGTGCTTCTTCGTTTCTCAGTGGAGAGTTCCTCTTCTAATTCATTCGTCTTTTTCTTTTCCTCTTCCAGTTTGGCCATTACGTCTTCGAGCTTCTGGGCCTCCTCTATGACTTTGCCTGAGAGCTGCTTGCACTCTTTGACGAGCATCAGGACCACCTGCTTGTTCTTGCCGCGCTCTTCCTCAAGGCGGGCAGCCAGCTTCTTGTGCTCTTGCTCAAGGGCTTGTAGCTGAAGCTTCTCCATTTCCAGCTGAAAGAAATTCACAGGAAAACCCTGATTAATACACAGAATTTTCTTTACACCAAGGCAATGCTTTTTGTGAGTTTTATTAATTTTCTAACAATTACATAATTTGGGTTAGCAAAAACGCCACATTTTCAAAAAGTGTTGTGATAAGAAATATTTTAAAGACCCATTAAAATGAGAAAATAGACATAAATGGCTTTATAAAGACATCTAAATTACAACAATAGAGAATTTTTAAAGTCTATTGAAGTTAACTACAGAAAAAGAGAACAATAACCAGATGCTTTAAATCACAGCACAGGGATCAGAAAGGTCTATTTTTGTAAAAACACAGCTCTGTGATGGAATTGGTGATATTTTTAAAAAAGGTTTAATGCTTTAAAATTATTAATCTCGGAGGTAAAGTATCATGAAAAGTACTGAAAACCGAGGACTTCAGTTAAATTATAAGCCCCCATGTTTGCTAATTGTATTACCTATCTCAGTAATGCAACTTCTTTGAGCTTCCTATGATGAGTTGTTGCGGAAATCATATAAAATTATATATGAAAGTTCTTTGAAAACTCTAAAGAGCTAAAGAACAATCTTATTAGAACTACATTTGGTGTCAGTGAACCCGGAGCCTGACCTTGTCTCCTACTTTGATCCTGCTTACTCCCTTAGCTTCACTGGATGCCCGGAGTTTCCTAAACACGGTCCTGCCTTGGGGTCTTTGTCCTTGCTGTTCTCTCTGCATGGGATTCCCACCACACACCTTCCCGTAGCGCTCCCACAGTAAGCCACATGTGCATGGCACAAGAGTGACCTGTGGGAGGGTGAGTAAGAGCAAAACTCTAGACCTCTCTCCCTTCCTTGGATTTCCCTACTCACCCAGCTGCCTGCCCAGGCATGAAGACAGGGGTGCCTTTTCCTTCACAGAAAGGCACTGTCTGTTCACCAAGACACAGGCCCTTAGGATTGGTGCTTTCCAGAATGAAATCATTTTTCTAACTGATCAGCCTAGACAGGGAGCTTTCAAAGCCTTTCTTTCTCCAGATGGGGCTTTCTAATATACACAAAAGCTCCCAATAGCACAAGAGGTTGGCTTGTTCATTTCTTCCAGACTTCTGCTCAGCTGTCACCTTTACAATGAGGCCTTCCCTCACCACCCTGTGAGAAATAACAGTTGATAAACTCCCACCCTTGTGTTTATCAACCTTTGTTCACTACCTGCCTGCACCCCCCTCACCCCAAATGTGACTTTACTGAGGGCAGGGACTGTGTCCTTAAGACCTAGAACAGTGGCTGGCACACAGTGGTGCTTAATAAATTGTATACTGAATGAATGAGCTGAAATTAACATAGTTCCATTGATAACAATCAACTTCCGTTACTGATGGGCTTTCTGGCTACATGGGCAGCCTCACAGCGGCACTAGTCTAACGTGTTCCTGCAAATTTTTCACTTCTGTCCAGGAGAGCATCTGTCGCAAGGGGCTCATGAAGGACAAAGGACACACCCCAAGCTGGGATACAAAAGCCAGGTTGGACCACACGCCTCACTTCCCCAACTAGTGAAATGTTCAACTGGTGGTCTGTAATGGGCCTTGTGGTTCCTAAAGGTTAAAGTAGATCTACCTGATTATAAAGATGTGGACAGGACTTGTTTTCTCCACTAGATGTTAAACACAAATATCCTCTCAAGAGAGTCACTACTTATTTGAGTCAAATTTTTGTCATCAATAACAGAGGAAGATACTCTCATGATCTGTAAGTCCTGAGAATGTTCCTGTTTCTTACCCTGTTACAAAAATCCACGACTCCTTTCCCCTCATGGTCAGTCATGGGACCAAAAGGAGAAAATGGCTTGCTATACAATTAATAGTCAGAGATAGTGTTTCTTTACTCTGGGATGCTTCCTGCTTTGACAAACAATTGCTAAATAGCATTGGGATGTATCCCATAAATAGATGATCAGGAATATAGATTATTCCTCAAGCATAATTACACATATACTTTATTCTACTCGATAAAATTTTGGGAGTAATTCATAAGTAGATTAGGTAAGATTGGGGAACAATAGTGTTGTCATATACTGTTTTTATATGTATATCTTATTCACGTGGGTGCCTTGCACAAATTTGACATATTATTAACTAAAACACATTGAACTCTTCTGAGATGCACCAAATAACAGACTGGTATTAGAAGGCATATGCAAAGTCAGAACTATTAAGAAAATTTAAATCGTATTTTATACTAACCCCAACAAAAAAAATTCTTACAGCAATGTAAGAAAAACATAAACTAGGCCAATTTTCCGCTTACTATTAAAATACAAATTTCATCATTTGCCTCTGAAGGTAGAGAATTTTAAGAGCTACCTTCATTTCACAAAACAGTAACTAGAGGCCATATTAGTGTTTTTCCTAATGTCATCCAGCTAATGAGTGTCAGTCATGGCAATCACTCGGGGTTCTACCTGTCTCAGGTTTTTCTCACCGTATCTCACATCTTGTCCACAGTAATTCTGCACTATGGATCATCAACTTTCAGAATCAAATTGAGAAGGAGTTCCAAGTGGAGAGCAATTCAGCTAATCTCAAATATTTATACAGAAAACTATACTATTGTAAAAGCATCTCTAAGTCTTTTCTGTCTTTGTCCTCCATCACTTGTGCTTTGTAAATCCTATCTCAAACTAATACATGTCTTAAAAAAAAGTTTACCACAGAGAGCAGAGCACAGAGGAAACCTCACAATTGATATACCTATAAACACACGGCTCCAAACTCAACCTCTGATTCCCAACCATCAATCACTCTACTTAACTTTATTTAGCTTCCTCTGCCATTTAGTACAGGGGATATTTCAAACCTCTGCCTTTCTCCAAATCTTCACCCAGTGACCACTCAACTGACTTAGTCTCTCTTTACAGACTCCTTTATCAAAAACATTCAAACTCACTCACTCCCCCCTTCATCCTGTCTCCTCCTTTAAGCATTTTCATAGCAACACCAATCCATATTTCCTTTCCTTCAATCTAAAGGGGAAAGGTTTCCATCTGCTCAGTGTGGGACTTTCCTTCAGCAATTAACTTCATTTTCTCCCGTCACCTCTGGGACTCACTCCATCAGTTGTTATGTTGCTCTTTTTAAAATATTAAACACCTTTTCCTCTACAGGAGCCTTCCAATCACAGTATATAAACACAGTATACAAACATTTTTATATTAAAAAATCTTTGACCATTTTAGCTCAGAGACAAATTATGTGTACTTAAGAGAATAAGAGATATAGTACTAAATTCTGATCCCAAACTTACTAGCATGTGACCTTGGTAAGTTCTCTAAAAATTGGTTCTGTATGATCCTAATAATTATGTTAGTTTATGGTTTTAAATAAGACAACACGTGTGAATCACATAGCATAGTGACCAGCACTAAAAAATATGAGTTTTCAATTCATAACACAATAGCTACTTGTATTACTTTAAAATGCGTGTGTGATTTTGCACTGTATTTCTTCCTCTGAAAACACACTAGAGGCATACAAAAATCTAGAGAATACACCATATTAAACATGTAGATGAATGTTTTTATCAGTTAGATAGGGGTTATAATTTAGCAATTATGAAATATATCAGAGAAAGTTCTGCTACCAGTAATGGAGAAGCAATGGTTATTAGACTAATTCTCCTGCAGATAATAATTATAACCCCTTGAAAAACATATAAAACATAGTGATTTAAAGGCTCTTGAGAGCAATAAAAGAGGTAGAAATGAGAGAGGAGTAAACCCTCCTGTAAGAAAGGAGCCAATAACATTGGATGAGATTTGCCTTCGTGTAGCTGCTCAGCTGGCGGCAATTCCCTATTCTGGTAGCACTGGCAGCTGAAGCTCAAGTACAATGCACCAGTGATATGGGCTTGAGGAGTCAGAGGATGAAACTGAGGTTGCCACGGTTGACCAGCATCCTTGTTTGGTCCTTGAATTACACATTCATGGGTGGACCCCACAGAATGACAGAAGGTGGCTGCTGAATGTCTGATAGAGCTGAGCAAAGACCTCACATGTTGCCAACTGCAAGGAGACAGAATATGAATCTAACTGGGTTAACTGCTTACTAGAACAAAGTACAACTCTTCAGCAGGTAACAGAATCCAGAGTCTGCAACATATCATCCTCAGTGTCAAGTATACAATAAGAAATTACTAGACAATGAAATTAAGAAAGAGTGAATCATAGTCCAGAGAAAAGTAATCAATAAAAACTGGCCCAAGAAGATCCACACTGGAATTAGCGACAAGGATTTTAAAGCAGCCATTTTCAAAGAAAATATGGTCATAATAAATGAGGAGAAGGGGAATCCTGGCATACAAATGGGAACTATAAAAAAAGAACCAAATGTATAAACAGAACTGATAAGTGTAATATCTAAACTGACAAAAAGTTCACTGAATGGGCTTAACAGCAGATTTGAGGGAGCAGAAGAAAAAGAATAATTTGAAAATAAAGCAAAAGAAAGTATTCAATTCGAAGAGCATAGAAAAACATGATTGAAAAAAATTGAACAGTATCTTATTTATGTCTAGGGCAATATAAACTGATTTAAATTCCATGAACTGGAGTTCTGAAAAGAGAAAAATGATAGAATGCAGAAGAAAAATATCTTGGAAGAAAAAATGGCCCCCAATTTACAAATTTGATTAAAAAGGCAAACTTACAAATCCAGGAAGCTCAGCAATTTCAAAGCAGAAAAATATAAAGAAATTTATACCTAGGCACATCATAGTAAAACTGCTGAAAACAAAGACAAATAATCTTGAAACCAGCCAAAAAATTAAAGACATACTACGTACAGAGAACCTGCAACATAAATGATGGCAATGGTGATAATTTTCTCTAAAATATACAAAGCAGAACCTGATAGAAATACAGGAAAAATAGACAAATCTACAATAATAACAATATCTCACTTAAAAAACCTAGATTAAAAAGCTCAGCAAGAATATAAATAGTGTATCTGAAAACACTATAAAAATCACCTGGCCATTGATATTTATAGGGTAGAATATACCAAAACTACAAAAGATATTCTTTTCAAATGCACTTGCTGAGCTATTGAAAACTACCAAACCAACAGATTTCAAAAGGCTAAAATCTTATAGCATGTGTTCTCTGACTGAAGCAGAATTAAACTGGAAATAAATCATAAGATATTAAGAAAACCTCAAAATTCAAAAATAAAACAATATATTGCTAAATAGTAAAGAGGATTAAGAGGAAATCACAAAGTAATTTAGAATATATTTGGGGCTGAATGAATACAAGAACACAGCGTATCAAAATTTGTGGGACTCAGTGAAAGCAGAGCATCTAAAAGCAGCTAAGGCTGAGGGCAGAGAGAAATTTATGGCTTTACATGTTTACATTAGAAGAGCTGCCTCAAATCAATCATCCTAGTTTCACCTTAAGAAGCTAGGAAAAGATGGGCAAAGTAAATCCAAAGTAGAAGGAATCAAATACCAAAGAAATTGATGAAACAGAAGAAATAAATGATACAGAAATTAACAAAGCCAAAAATTGTGTCTCATCTAAAAGATTAATAATATTGCCAAATATGTAGAAAACCAGATTTAGAAATAGAGAAAAACACAAATTACAAATAACAGGAATGAAAGAGGGGATATCACTACAGAATAAAGAAATATTAAAAGGATAACTTTGTGCCAATAAGTTCAACAAATTAAAAAATCCTCTGAAACCTACACTTTCAGAAATTACACAGAATGACATAGAAAATTGGAATGGCTTTACATTTTTTTAAGAGAAACTAAATTCACAATTAAAAACTTCTTCCCAAAGAAAACTCCTAGCTTATAAGGCTGTACTGATGTTCTAGAAAACATTAAAGAAAAAAAATGATGCCAAACTTATACATACCCTTTCAGAAAATAGAAAAGACTTCCAATTCACTTTATGAACAAAAAATTACCTTTATACAAAACAAATTTTTTTTAAAATTTACAGAAAGAACATCTCTCTTGGACACAGACACAAAACTCTTTAGCAAAATATAGGCAAATGAAATCCACCAATATATAAAAAGAGTAATAAAAAGGTGACCATGTGAGATTTACCTTAGGGGTCTAAGTTGTTTTAATATTTGAAAATCAATCTGTGTAACTCATTACATTAAATGATAAAAGAGAAACACCAGGATTATGTCAAATGCAAATAAACTAGTTTTTTAAATCAAAACCATTCATGATAAAAAAAAAAACCTTCCAACAAAGAATAGAATGAAACCTCAAATGAGATAAAGAGCATCTATGAAAAGCACAGCTAAAATTGTACTTAATGATGAAACATGAAATATTTTTTCCCTAAGAAAAAGACAATAAAGTCTACTTTCACTACTTCTATTCAACATTGCACCGGAGATTCTAGTCCCTGCAATAATTCCAGGGCAGTGGTGGGGAAGAAGAAAAAGGCAGGCAGGCAAATAATTTGGAAAAGAATAAGTAAAATGTTCTCTATAGATCGTATGTTTTATATTTTTAACCTAGAAAATCATGAATATACAAAATAATGGCTAGAACTATTTAATACAGCAAGATTACAGAATACAGTGTGAACATACAAAGTCAACTGAATACCTGCACATTAACAAACATTTGAAATTCTTAAATAATGCTATTTACAATAGCATAAAAAATAAGAGTAACAGCAACAAACGACTTCTAAGACCACTACACTGATAGAAGCCAAATGTTGCTAAGAGAAATTAAAAATCTAAATGAATGGAGAAATGTACTACAATCATGGGTTGGAAGACTCCATTTTACTAAGATGTCAGTTCTCACAAAATTAGTCTATAGATTCAATGAAATTTCAATCCATGCAAACTTTTGGAGAAGGAAAACTGTCTTTAATTTTTTTTCTTTTTTTTGTAGGGAAGTCCAAACTATCTAGACTAGCCAAACAATTTAGATAAAGCAAACAAAGCTGGAAGACTAACAGCTCCTGAATTTAAGGCTATTAAAACAGTAGTCATTGTTTACCTAAAATTCTAATATAGGTAAGACTAATCCATGATGAAATAATCAGAATAGTGCTCAGCAGTTTCCTGAGTTGGGGGAGGGACTTATTGGGGAGGTACTGCAGGAACCTTTTTATGTAGTGATGGAAATAGTCTACATCTTGTTGGTGGGGTGGGGGATACACAGATTACCCAGATGTACGCATTTTCAAAACTCATTAATTTTTAGACTTAAGATATGTGAATTGTACTTCCTGTAAACTTTTCCTTAAGAATCTGTAAACTAATTTTGAATTCCAGGTTTTCATTTTGGCCTTATACAGCGGTATGAGTAAGTAATTCTGAAACTACTTTGTGTGTTCCACGCTTCAGTAAATGAGTACATATACTGAAGTACAGTGAAAATCGGGTTTCTCACTGGTGGAAAAAAGGAGTCATAAATAGAAAAAGGACTGGCATACACTCTATGGCTTGGAATTAGATTCAGGAATGTTAGTATACTGACAGCTTGATACACAGAGAGACAAGATATAGCTATGTTTTGTGTACATATGAATATGATAAATATATGTAATTTTCTAGCTCCAGATTTGTTGCTAAGTACCATCTCCCATTAAATAGGAAACAGTGCTCCTGGAAGAAATACCTAATTCCAAGCATTGGGTTAAACAAAACACAAAATGAGCCTAGAGTATCTTGCTGCAAAGTGCTCAAAAATGACGAGAATATATAGAAGGAGCCATCTTAAGAGGGCTCCCAGTGGCCAAATCTGGGACAGATAGTGATGGTAAGTTTCGAACTCATCAAATAGGCATCCATGACTCCACACTGATGTAATAAACAAGTAAACAGGGGAGAAAGAAAAGCTTTTCCTTACAGTAGAATGCCACATAAAAAATGCAGAAGGAATAATGGAGTTGGAAAATCACCAGTGGATTCTAAAACTAGCAGGTGAACATTTAATGAATACGATATTTAAAGAATATCAACATATTTTTCCACAAATTAGTTACTAACACAAAAGGAACAATAACAACTAAACAGTGAGGAAAACATGCAAAAGCTGAATAAAATCATCAGGAAACATTAGACAAACTTGAATTGAGTGACGTTTTACAAAATACCTAGCCCATGCTCTTCAGAAATATCAAGGTAAATAAAGCAAAGAAAGATTGAACAACTGTTGCAGCTTAAAGGAGACTAAAGAGAAATAACAATTAAATGCAATGCCTGATCTTGAATTGGGAAAATAATTGTTACAAAGACCATTATTGGAACAACTGGTGGGAAATGAATATGTGGATTAGAAAAAATGCTGTCTCAATGATATATTTCCTAATTTTAAAAAACTGTATGGTGATTATGTAAGAGATTGTCCCTATTCTTAGTAAATATACATCAAAATATTTAGGAGTAAAAAAGCGTATGTCTTTTATTCTCTGATGGTTTGGAAAAAAATAACTGTGTGTGTGTGCTCACACATGCATGTGTGTAAAGAAGAAGGAAAAAATAAAGCAGATTAGATAAAATATAAACAACTGTGAATCTGGGTAAAGAATGCTGATAACATAATATTCTTGCAACTTTTCTGTAAGGTTCAAATTATATCAAAATTAAAAGTCTGGAAAATGTTAGTGGCACTACAATAGAGGGAAATTACAATTATATAAGAAACAGATATGGTAATCACTTGAATATGAGGAAGGATTTCTTTTAAAAGCTTCAAAATAGTCCTATGCAGAAGAGCAAAACTGGATCCACACCTTTCAATATATACAAAAAATAACTCAAGATGGATAAAATATTTAAACATAACATCTCAAACTATAAAAATCCTAGAAGAAAATCTAGGAAATACCATTCTAGACTTCAGTATTGGCAAAAATAAAAAAAAAAGTTGGCCAGGCGCGGTGGCTCACGCTTGTAATCCCAGCACTTTGGGAGGCCGAGGCGGGCGGATCATGAGGTCAGGAGATCGAGACCACGGTGACACCCCGTCTCTACTAAAAATACAAAAAATGAGCCGGGCGTGGTGGCGGGCGCCTGTAGTCCCAGCTACTCGGAGAGGCTGAGGCAGGAGAATGGCGTGAACCCAGGAGGCGGAGCTTGCAGTGAGCCGAGATCGCGCCACTGCACTCCAGCCTGGGCAACAGAGTGAGACTCCATCTCAAAAAAAAAAAAATAAATAAAATAAAAAAAAAAGTTATGGCTAAGACCTCGAAAGCAATCACAACAAAAATACAAATTGTTAAACGGGAACTAATTAAACTAAAAAGCTTCTACATGACCACAGAAACACTCAATGAGTAAACACTCTAAAGAATAAGAGAAAATATTCATAAACTATGCATCTGACAAAGGTCTAATATCCAGAATCTATAAATAACTTAAATCAACAAGCAAAAAGCAAATAACCCAATTAAAAAGGTGGGCAAAGGACATGAACAGACATTTCTCAAAAGAAGATATACGAGTAGTCAACAAACATGAAACAATGCTCTATATCACTAATATCAGAGAAATGCAAATCAAAACCACAATGAGATACCACTTCACACCAGTCAGAATGGCTATTACTAAAAAGTCAAAAAATAATAGATGCTGAAGAGGCTGTGGAGAAAAGAGGACACTTACACACTGTCAGTAGAAATGTAAATTAGTTCAGCCACTGTGGAAAGCAGTTTGGAGATTTCTCAAAGAACTTAGAAATACCATCCAACCCAGCAAACCCATTACTGGGTATATACCCAAAGGAAAATACATTGTTCTGCCAAAAAGACACATGCATGCCTATGTTTATCTCAGCACTATTCACAATTAGCAAAGACACGAATCAACCTAGGTGCCCATCAACAGTGAGCTGGATAAAGAAAATGTGGTACATATACACCATGGAATATTATGCAGCCATCTAAAAGAACGAAATCATGTCTTTTGCAGCAGCATGGATGCAGAGGGAGGCCATTATTCTAAGTGAACTAATGCAAGAACAGAAAACCAAATACCACAAGTTCTCACTTGTAAGTGGAAGCTAAACATTGGGTACACATAAAAAGATAGGAACAATAGATGATGAGGACTCCAAAAGAGGGGAAAGAGGAAAGGACTGAAAAACTACTTATTGGGTACTATGCTCACTACTTGGGTGACAGGATCAATCATACCCCAAACCTCAGCATCATACAATATGCCAATATGAACCTGCACATGTTCTCCCTAAATCTAAAATAAAATTGAAATTATTTTTTAAAAAGCTTCAAAATAAAGTTTAAAAATAAAAACAAAGACCAAGGAAGAATGACTTTTTTATGTATTAAGGGAGTTGTGACTCATCCAAAAAGGTATGTCTGGAACCCATCAAGAGACATAAGTAAAGAGAGGGTGAGAATCAGGTTGTAGAGAAGAATGCACCAGGAGACTTACAGAGTTAAAGCATTACTCCAGAAAACCAGAAAAGGCTACCGCAGGGAGGAGAAGAGAGCCAATAATATTCTTGAAGAAATGGGTACCAAATGGCATTGAAGAAGAAACTATATTTTGTCATTAAAAAAAGGTAAATATATGTAAATCATGATACATGATTTTTAATAATTTCATATGGTAGATTAATATTTGAATAACTGATTTTTGATGTTCAAAAGCCTGGCCTTTATTTATTTATGAATGAATGAGATAGGGTCTCGCTGTTGCCCAGGCCGGAGTGTAGTGGGGCGATCTCAGCTCACTGCAACCTCTGCCTCCTGGGTTCAAGGGATTCTTTTGCCTCAGTCTCCTGAGTAGCTAGGACTACAGGTATGTGAGACCATACCTGGCTAATTTTTGTATTTTTAGTAGAGATGGGGTTTCACCACGTTGGCTAGGCTGGCCTCAAACTCCTGATCTCAAGTGATCCACCTGCCTCAGTCTCCCAAACTGCTGGGATTACAAGTGTGAGCCACTGCACCCAGCCAAGCCTGGCTTCAATTTTAATAAATGTTATGAGCCAGTATCTCAAACCACTAGTGTATATAACAAACTTTTTTTTCTGGTGATCATATGCCTTTTGAATCTTATGTACTATGAAAAACACAACATCACAGACAGGGTATTTCTACCAAAAATGAAAAAGCTGATCAAACTGTGATCCAACTGAAAAGTCCTAACTCATTATTATAAATTTCATATATGACTATTCACAATAGCAAAGACATGGAATCAACCCAAATGCCCATCAGTGACAGACTGGATAAAGAAAATGTGGTACATATACACCATGGGATACTATAAAGTTATACAAAGGAACAAGATCACATACTTTGCAGGGACATAGATGGAGCTGGAAGCTATTATTCTCAGCAAACTAACATAGGAACAGAAAACCAAACACTGCATATTCTCGCTTATAAGTGGGAGCTGAACAATGTCAACACATAGACACAGGGAGGGGCACAACACACACTGGGGCCCATTGGGGCATGGCGGGGGTAGAGCAGCAGGAAGGATAGCTAATGCAGGCTGAGCTTAATGCCTATGTGATGGGTTGATAGGTGCAGCAAACAACCATGGCACATGTTTACCTATATGACAAACCTGCACATCTTGCACATGTGCCCTGGAACTTAAAATAAAAAATTTCCTGCATGTTCATTCTCCATGATATGTAGAAAAATGACCCATTGTTCAAGCAAAATCTTTTCTGTGGCCTCTGTTCTTGATTGTTTCAATCTTTATTAATACATTTTGAATGTCTTTTGAATACCCGACCTTCATGTTTTTAGCTCTTTTTGAAGCATGAACTAGATCAATCATACATTTAATAAGGGTTTTAGAGCTGGTCTTTTGATCCAATATCATATAGGCATTTTTTCCCTCTAAACTTTGGGATATTCTCTTGATTGTAGAGCTATGGGGGAATACATGTGTTAAAATCTGTGTCTCTCAATCTTAAGTGGCTTGAGGGAATGACATAAAAATCACAAAGAATCCAAAGTATTAAGGATTTTCAACTTTTCTAGCAATAAGGAAGAAATACAGTACATATAGGAAGCCTGAGAAGCAGGAGATCTGAGTTCTACCACCGAGTGGCTATAGGAAAGTCACCCTCACACAGCAGTTAAGTATGTGGACTCTGAAGGCAGACTGCTTGTCTTCAAGCCAATAGGCACAGCTGTTCAACTTCTCTGTGACCTTAATTTACTTATGCTTAAAATGCAATAATAATAGCCTCTACTGTATGTCATAACAATATCCTAAGGATCAAATGAGTTGATTTAATAGGACATGGCATACACTGTGAGCTCATTACATCTCAGGGGAATCCCTTAAGCTCTCTGAATTTAATCATATAATTTTGAAACCTCCTGTCACTATCACCATCAAGAGTCGTTGACTCTTTCCTCTATTTTTTCCTATCATCAATAAAGTAGTTTCCAGTAACAGATTTTTTTAAAAATTGTTCAGGTCAGTATAACAGCAGTGAATGTGCACTTGTTTAAATTTGAGTCATCTTGGTATTAATTTGTTCACACATTATCACAAGCAATGTCTTAAAGAACTTTTGAAGAGAAAATATCTAAATTGTGTACAAGGAACGACACTAGAAACTACAAAGGATATGAAAATCCATAAATTCCACTTATTTGATTGTAGGACTACACAAATTTTAAAGAGATGATCAGATGGCAGGACCACATACTAAGTTAAAAAGGAACCACGGTATACATAAATTATGGAGTTCCAGGTGACTTTGTTATGTTACTGTCGAATTTATATCTCCTTCGAACCACTTTCAAGTAGGGGCTGAGGGAAACTTTGCATGGAGCAGTAACACCAAACTCTTTTGCAAAAAGCAGTGGATTGTGTGGAAGGGCTCAGAAGAATGAACACAGCTTCACTGGTAGTGAGAAAGTGGGTGGCTGCTCCAAGAATAGCACCCAAACTGGAAGCTATGAATGAAGAGGCACCAAGCACATGGTTCTAGAGAATGAAAGGGAAAACTATGTAGGCGGGAGCAAAGCAGCAATGTAAAGGCAATTAGTTCTAATTCAAAGTGGAAAACTGAGAGGAAAACAATTATGGCCATCTATAAATTGAGAAAGCAGAGTGCATATCTGCCACACCATAAAATACTCTTACGACATTTAACCATACTCTTGATTGCTCTCCCAAAATCTTTTAAGGCTCATTGCATCCCTGTCCACTTCTCTCCCTGGGCATTCCAACCCATCTGCTCAATCTGGTAAACAAATACATAATAAAAAAATATATTAAGAGATGTTTTCATTTTTTTCCTTTCATTTTTAATTTCAAAGGGGCTGTGGCTAACATTCAGTGATCTGGGCTATACAGTTCTCATCTGCCCCACCCTCTTAATCTAGAATCCAGAGTTTCACGAGTGGGAAGGAAAGCCCTGGAAACAGAGGTTTGGCTCATTTCTTTCTTTTCTTTTCTTTTTTTTTTGACAGAGTTTCCCTCTGTTGCCCAGGCTGGAGTGCAATGGTGCGATCTCAGTTCACTGCGAGCTCTGCCTCCCGGGGTCAAGTGATTCTCTTTCCTCAGCCTCCTGAGTAGCTGGGATTACAGGCGCATGCCACCACACCCGACTAAGTTTTGTATTTTTAGTAGAGACAGGGTTTCACCATGTTGGTCAGGCTGGTCTTGAATTCCTGACCTCGTGATCCGCCCACCTGGACCTCCCAAAGTGCTGGGATTACAGGGGTGAGCCACCATGCCCGGCTGGCTCATTTCTATTTACATGGATCAGGCAAACTGCTCTCTCCTTGAAATTTCTACTCAGCCACAGATCTCAATCTCCAACACCCCCTTGACAATGGCTCTGCAATGCTCCTGGGGAATCAAAATGCATTTTGTAATGTAACAATGCAACAAAAAAGACTCAGGAATGAGCTAAATAATCTTTCACGTGCAAAATGTCCTAAATCCTCTGATAATTTCATTACGTATGATTCTCTACCATGTTATTACTGAATGAAAGCCTAAAAAGCAATTTAAAATGAAAATACATTTATATATGTGGTAAGCAATACATAATGAAGTACAGAACATGGAATAAAAATGGAAGAATAAAGTACAATTGTAAGAAGAAATGGGCATATGAAATCAAGGAAACAAAACAAATATTTTGTTCTTTTCTGACCCATTTCCATTTCTTCGGTTGTCTAGCACTGGAAACTCCTTCCTATGTTAGGAGAATTCTCTACTTTATGATTCTCCCCTATAGAAGCTAAATATGTCCAGTAGTTGTTTTCCTGGTCTTCTGTGTAGTCTAAGCTTGGCTAATGATATGCACCTGTCTTAGGCTTCAAATAGGAAATGAGTGATACAAAAAAGAAGGACCTAGGGAGGGACCACTCAGGATCTGGAGCAGTGAGGGCACTGGTGCTATCTGGCATCAACAGGGTGTAAAGCAAGCTGCAGCATCCATTTCTCATCAGCAGAAGCATCTCCTGCTGCGGACTAGCTCTGCAGAGGGTACTTGTCTGTGATGCTGGCTGGGAAGAGCTAGTCCTCTAGGCTTTGCTAGCCACGCTGAACCACGATGTAAGCCAACTACTGTTTCTATAAACCAGTCAACAAATGCCCTTTCTGCCTTCTCAATGAACATTGGCTTCACCTGCTCAAAACTAAGAATCCTGTCTGAGGCATCTATTGCCATGCAATTCACCTATTTATATTGAGCTGCCACGTAGAAGGAGCTGTATCTAATACACACAGTTATTTTTAGTTTTTTCACTGGTGAAAAGAATTGTTCCCCCTCTGAATTTCCTGGTTATTATTTTGGCTACACACATTCAAAGTTCTGATCAAATTAAAAGATCTTTCCTACTTCAGGGCTAGAATTTATACTTCCTGAATGTGAAGAAAATGTTTGAAAATATATAGATTTCCTCCCTACTGTTCAAAGAAATCAGAATGGAAATTCTATTAAAAGATGATAGACAAGATTAAAAAAAAAAACCTCCAAATGTCATTCCATCCTGGGTTACTGGCTCAAAATGGGAAGTGGATTACAAGAGGCAAAGTTCCCCATGATGATTACTCATTAGATTATTCAAAGTGGCTTTACAGCCTCAGTCCATTTGCCAAATTGACTCTTGCCCAAATTTCCCTGGCACACAAATTACCAAACAGTTAACCCGCCTATTCGTAGTCGCAGCAGGAGCCAACGCATGAATGAGCATGGACCCTGTTCTCCTGCCTTGAGAGGCAAACCAGAGCAGCACTCAGGCCAAGTGTCTTAGAATTACCAAAGAGATATGCCCGATGTGAGATAATAAATACTTGAATCATAGATAATGGAGCCTTTGCTTTCCCAGACATTTGGTCTGGCAGTGATTTAAAGAACTGAACTCATTCAAAATAATGGATTTTTTTCCTTATGGCTTTTAGATGTCTAAAGCTGCAATTTACTCTACATGCGAGGGAACTGAAGACATTTGGTTAAAATATTTGCTTTCAGAGGACTAAAGGCGACAGGTAATTTTGTTGTTAAAGAGATGACTTTGGTGTTTCTGCTTTCATCAGCTGATACGGCATTTTCTTTTTAAGACACAGGGTAAGAGTACAAATTATAACTCTTCTCATACACTATAATCTACTGAAATATTATATTTTTTAAGGACAAAATGTAGCACTCCCTGTCAGAGAAACCCTTCACTGAGACTACACAGCCAATGAATTTGGCTATAAAGGACTCCTGTATTCCCATTATACATGGGAGACACACCACTGGCTCATTTTATATTAGCCTCTCAGGACCCATAGGACAGAAACAATTTCCTTTCACTATCAGCCAGGTTGGAAATGACCCAGTCATTCAGAAACAAACAGGATGCAAGTTGATTTAAAAAAAAATCAGCTAGATAATAAAATCTTTGATCCAACTAGAAGTGTTCTTTTTTTTCTCCTAAAAGAGAAATGAATTTTGTTAAAGGCAGAACAGAAGTAAAATTTTAGGAAAGTATTTTTATATATTCAATGACAACAAAATGTTTTCTTAATTTTTTTATAACACAGTATAAAGTCCAGCAGAAATAATTCATTATGAAATAACTCATTTGACACATTACAGGCATAACTGAAATGTATCCCATCCAAGAAATACAAATGAGTTTCAGTGACATCAGCTGAAACTCACTGGCTCTTGTGTATGTGGTTTGTGGGGAGTTTTGAAAACCTCCAGATATCTTAGTGGTTGTCTGCAGGGCTTTGTAGAGTCCAGAGTAAAATTCTGATTTTGCCTTACATCTATGGAAGGCCTTCTATTTTTCTTTTACTCAGTGCTTTAGTTTTCTACCATGCAACATACTGAGAGAAATGTTTCCTTTTATGCAGCACCTACACCAGAACACTGACATTTATATGTTAATGTAAAGATGAAATTTCAGGGAAAAGACACACATGAAATGACAATATGTATCATAAATATTTATAAGTATAGTGCATTCAGGTTAACCATCAATTAGGTGTTACATATGAGATATTAGAAGTTCTCTGAAAAGGCCAAATAAAACATTTTAATTTATGATTTAAAAATAATGGTGGAGAGAACATATTAGTTTTAATTTTAATCAAACCACACAGCATGAGCTTCTAGCTTTCTCACTCTCTTTTCTAATAAAAGGCATCGATAGTCTTGGCAGCATATTAGAAAGGCAAAATTTAAATTTCTATTTCCTTATGGCTGATCATCACAAGTTTTCACTGAACTTTGTACTCTTTGAAGCAGATACTCAAGTGAAAGGAATATGTGTGTGATGGTGGGGGAGGGGGAGAGGAGAAGGAGGTTGGTTTAAATGAAACACATGTGAGCAGGAGGCTTGAGGTCTGCAGCTGACACAGCTATCACACCCCAGAGGTGAGTCTGACACTAACCAGGCCTTTAAGATGACACATTGTGAGACTGGATATACCACGCAAACATGCATTCCATTTTCTTCAGGTTATTTTCATTCCCCCCCCCCCACCAAAAATAAGAAATAATAAAATAATTTGTAATTGCAAATAACTATTTTAGACAGAAGCTGGATAAAGTAAGTTGGGATGTTACCATATGATCAGAGAGTCCTGGTTGCATCACTGGATTAACCTACCTAGCAGCTAAGCATGTTTTCTAGAAGGCACTAGAAAGTCCAAAAACATATATATAGAGAGAGATTTTAAAGAAAGTATCAAAGTAACCATTATCAGAAACATAATTTTTCTGTTATACTTCCTTTATGGTTTAGTGTTATTTTGAGTTACATTTTAAACACTAGGTTACATTGGCTTAAAGAATCTGTCAGCCTCTTGCACTTCTAAGTACTTATTGAAATCCTGTCTGAAAATATAATACTTAAGAACAAACAACTTTGGAGATGATCTCCTCATTCGACACCATGTTGTGGGGAAAATGACCATTTGAACGTCTCAATACCTTCTTTTGTCTGCTCTCAGCAGCAGCCAGCTGTGCGGACATCCTTTCTTGCATTTTCTTGCAGTGGGCCATGACTGCTTCAAGGATGGAGAGGGGGTTGGTACAAACTGGCTTCTTCTCTTTGTCACCAGCACCTGCTTCATAGTCTCTCTGGAGTGCCAGGAACGGGTCATTTAGATTAAATCTCCCATACCGTTCCTGGATAAATACCTCCCTCCTGCGAGCCTGGAACAAAATTAGAGAAACGTATTGAAGAAAGAAATGAAAATATACAGAAAGATATTTATAAGAAGGTTTTGTGATTACACTTCCAAATGGTATTCCCAACTGCTGTGAGTAATGGCTTATGATGTCAGTGGTGAGTGAGAGGCAAATGCGACCCCCAGTCTCCACTAGCCTGGAATGCCATTCCATCTGTTTTCAAATTTTCTTCAAGAATATTGTATTTTACATTGCAAATGATGCAAATATAGTTATTTCCTATGATGCCTATTCCTCAAGGATCAGAATTTAAGCAGCAGTCTTTTTTTACACCCCCACCCCCTGCCCCACCCAACAGGGTCTTGCTCTGTCATCCAGGCTGGAATGCAGTGGCACAATCACAGCTCACTGCAGCCTCAACCTCCTGGGCTCAAGCAATCCTCCTGCCTCAGCCTGTCTTATAGCTGGAACTATAGGTGCATGCCACCACACCAAGCTATTTTTTTTTTATTTTTTAATTAAGATGGGATCTCACTTTGTTGTCCAGGCTGGTCTCAAACTCCTGGGCTAAAGTAATCCCCCAGCCTCGGCCTCCCAAAGTGCTGGGAGCCACCACGCCCCACCTATCTTTTCTAATTTAATGTAAAATCAGAAATATTGACAATTAAAATAATTTTTAGCAAAAGTTCAAAAATAAAATTATCTCTATATCGATAGAACTTACATTTAAAATAATATCACGTTAAATCACGCATACAAAAAATCCCCTATAAGTTTTTTATAGCCAGAAGGAAATCACATGGATGTCTGATAAGAAGAAAATCTTTGTGAAATTTTTAATGTAAAAATTTTAATTAAAAAAATAAAATTTTTAATGTAAAAATAAATCACAATATTCATAGTTTGTAAAATTTGACCAACTACAACAGCCTTCAGAAAACTTAAAAAGGCATCTATCTCTTTCTCACTGAAGGGCATTAAAATATAGTTCACAGAATCCCAGGAAAGTATGCAACTTAATTATACTCTAAATGTCAGGCCATCAGCGACAAAGTTATTTCACACTCAGGTAATGAGGACCAAATGCGATTTTCTATAATTAGCCTACAAAGTCATTGCATAAAAATGGAAAATAGCAGTAGAAATGTATTAAAAACTAGCAACATTTTCCCAATTCAGGTCATTTTGGAATAGCCACTAGAATGAAAAAAATCTATGTCACTGCCAGTAGAAAAATTAAGTTATAATAAATCAAGCTTATTTGTCCAAAACATTGAACATGTTTTCTGAAGAAATATTATTAATCCATACAGTTCCATACTTTAAAGGGAACTGAATTGGAAAACTACACTTTTTCCATTTTAGGCCACTATCAGCAAGCCAACAACTAGATAAACACAAATCTAATGACAAATGGGAAAAATCTAACATTTCTTTCCTTATCATCAACTTAGATTAAGAAATAAAATTTACAAAAAGTCCAATTTCACCATTAAATTTAAGCTAGCTTTCAGAAGACCACTTTAAATTTAAAAGATAAGGCTTATGAGTTAAAAGCACTTGGTGTTTCTAGATTCTTTAAATTCAATTATGTAATCAATACACTGAATAAGTATCACTTGAGAGATGCAATTTCAAAAGCAATTTCATTTTGTCCTTCACATTTTTCTTAATATTTATTCAGTGTAGTAGTTATTCTCCCACCCCTGGATGAACACTTGGATAATTCTATGTTTTTTCTAATCATTTTAATTTAATAAAAGACCTACAGTCACTTTGAGTCAAAACAGCCTCAATTTGATTATTAGAATGTCCATCTTCATTCAGTGGTACAGCAACTTCCCTTCCTCAGCTAGCATCTGCTGCAGGCTAACATTTACCACCTGGCAAAGAGGTATATACGAAAACCTCTCTCCTTTTCCCAAAACCTTCTCCTCCTCTTTCTAAGCTGTTTTAGTCACCTCTGGGTTGGAAAGGAGTGGAGGTAGTTGATAAAGGAGAGGTGAAGGGAGCAGGAATGCCATACCTGACTGGTTCAGTTGGTCAGCTAGCTTTACCAACCCAGTGTGAAGAATATTTAAAGTCTATTCTTTTCCCATGAAGTGCTTGGTGATTTCTTAGAGGAACACCCTCTTTTGCACTGCTGGGACCCCTTCATCTACAGTTTCTTCAATGTAGGCCATAAATGTAGGACAAACTACATAATCTGCAGGACCCACTGCAAAATGAAGACATGGGCTTTTTGTTCAAAATTACTAAGCATTTCAATATGGCAACAGCACAGCATTTAACCAGACAAGAGGCCCTTCTAAATGCATGGCCTTTGTGACTGCACAGGTTGCACACCCATGAAGCCCAGCCCTGCAAACTCTCCTTATTAGCATTTGGAATCCACCTTTTGACAACTGAGGTCCCACGTTCTCTCCAGACTTCCCTATTGAACAGGACCTGAATCAATCTCATTCCTACCATTTCAAGACCATGGCCCAACTTGGTCTACAGGAAACATTCATGGATCTTTATCTAAACAAAAGCTGGGAGTCTCTACGAGATGATCCCCGCATCTATCTCTCCTTCACGTCCGCAGAATGACTGCTTGTTCAGCCCCACCTCCACTGAGCCCACCAAGATCTGCAGGAAAAACCTATTACGTCATTCAAAAGTCTCTCTGAACCCCTTTTCTCTTCAGATGAAGGGAGAAGCAACTGGATGAGGCAGGACTCACAGCACAATTCTCTGCAGAGAAATGCTCTCTGACAGAAATCTTTCTTTAATCTCCAAAAACTACATTATTTTATATCCTCAATGTGGATGAAAGGTTTAAAAGTCAACACTAGCTTTTAAATATTTCTTATGAAAATTTGCATCTTGGTCCTCACTTTAGTATCTGATATTTACTATGATGAGTCATCTGCTGAAACTGACATGTTAACAACCCATTGTAATTACCTGATGTCTACTCACCCACACAACATATTTTATGATGTACAGTACTTGTAACACTAATCAAGCAATTTCTTAACACACAGGTTATTGAGTCTGAGTAAACTTTTTGACAACTGGGTTAAAATTAAAATTAATTTTTTGTATAAGAGATAAATACATATATCACAGACCTAGTTCCAGTTTTACCCAACAGATTTTATGGTCAAAAAGCATTTAATTCTTTTTTTTTTTTTTACTGGTATGAAATAGTTTTTTATATATGTATGTTGTGTTTGTTTTTATTTTAAAATTACTAGTTTTAACTGAGTCACATTGTGACATTGTTAAATGCAGATGAATTTTTTTCTGCTGAAAATGTTGTATAATGATACATGTACAGGTTCATAAACATAAAACTGCCTATTTATTTTGAGATAGAGTCTTGCTCTGCCACCCAGGCTGGAGTGCAGTGGCGTGATCACGGCTCATTGTAGCCTTGAATTCTCAGGCTTTCGTGATCTTCTCACACCTCAGCTTCCCAAGTAGCTGAGACTATAGGCATGCACCACTACGCCCAGCTAAGTTTTAAACATTTGGTAGAGATGAAGTGTCACTATGTTGCTCAGGCTGATCTTGAACTCCTAAGCTCAAGCAATCCTCCTGCCTCAGCCTCACAAAGTGCTGGGATTACAGGAGTAAGCCTCCGTGCCAGCCTAAAACCACCAATTTATTTGCTTCACAAATATGGACTAACATTTAGTTAGCCTTTATGAAGTATAAAATATGTACATTAGATTCCTTTAAGGGTAAAAACAGTGGCTTTGTATTTGTTACTAACCAGCTATGCAACTGTGTTGCTGATATCTTTAGTTGTCAAAATGAGAGAAATGAAGCAGTATCATTTGTTGCTTAAGACACCTTGAGTTTAGACAAAAAACCTGATCTCATTCTTTCATTTTTAAGTCCCTAAAAGCATGAAAACCAAGCAAAATGAATGTCAAAGACCACATGTTCTTCTTTAACATTAAACTGACTCCTAAACTCATATTTATTATTTTCAGAGATGCCAGGTAATAATGTTGTTCTATGACCACGTATGCATTTATTTGTGTATATTACATATATTCAACATGTACTTTTGATATTCTTGTTTTTTAGCAAGGCTTTCTAGAAATATGTAATTCTAACAATTAAAATGTGCTTTTTGGTCTACAGTTTTCTATCAGGCTTATAAATTAGAATGCAGTTGCCCATTTTGATTCCATGGTGAAAACTCATAGATTAAATAAGAATAGGACATGAAGACAAGATGCTATAATATGAAGTCAGTGCACTCACAACATAGAATATGACAAATTACTCACTAATAACTAATTTTAAAAAATATTTTGATATATTTAATGTTGGAATAATATATATTCATGTATTTTTTTAATTATTACCAGAGAGAAATAGAAAGTTACTTTTCTATATAAATATATCCTAACCCCAGTGGATGAGTTTTCGCAGATGGAGGAACACAAAATATAGTAGATCCAATTATCTATCTAGGAACTTCCGGTGACTTGGAAATTTCAAGATCCAACAACAGGCTCCCCACTATTAGGATGCTGACTCCCACAAATGCATGCAGGGGCCAGGTAGCCAACATCAGTGTGTATATTTGGCAGGCTATTAATCAGTGTGAAATGGCAGACTTTTGAGGAACTAGAGAAGGTATGCTCTAACAAAAGGCATTCATGTTTTTTTAAGAAATCATGACACTTTGCCAGTGAAACAAAATACAACTGGCAGGCCTGGTTTGGACAGCAGGACACCCAGTTTATCATCTGTGATTATGGGACTCTGGGGCTCACTGGCCTATATCTTCTCTTAAGCATTTTGCCTTGAGTTCCTTTTAAGTGGGGGTATTTGTATTTAACTGACACATCCAACCCACTACAGGGCAAAAAACAGGTGCATAATACATACTTGTTGACTGCATAAAGGTAGCATCTAACAGACTCAGGAAAATAGCAAATATATCCTTGAAGAAAGAGCTCAGACCACAGTTCCCTGTTGAAGGGAAGTCTCCTTCCCAGGGGGGCAATCTATCCAGGAACCTGGAGAGGAAGTTGGACCAATGTCAGACTCCTCTATGCAGGACTAATTCTAGAGAAAATGACAGCTAAGGATCAGTTCACCCACTGCCTAAGACAGAAAGCTGGGATCCCAGGAAGGATTCATCAGCTCTCCAACCTAAAGCCAGGTGACAGCAGTTCCAGGAGAACCACAGGGTGTATCAGTTGGTTTTCTATGGTTCACCGTGCTTTGTAATGACCATTGTTCTTTGCACCCCCTGAACTGTGCAGCATGGAGGCACTCTGTACACCACACAGTTGTCGGAGTAGTCTTTCTAAAATGGAAACCTTCTCAGTCATTTCTCTGCTCAAAGCCTTTCAGCACTCTTTTGCCCCAGGCCTTTGTGTTGCTTGGGATGCTTCCCCTCCTTCACCCACATATCTCCCCATGAACTGCCAACCCTCACTGCCACCTCTTCTCTTGTGCTCATGTCAAAAGGTTCAGAGTTTAGCCTAATTTAGATTCAAGGAAACATCTGTAATGAAACATATGTCCAAGCCACTTGAAATCTCTTCAGTTTACCTGCTTTTCAACAAATAAAATGTGTATTCCCTTTAACATTCTTGTAAAAAGTTTACTGTTCTTAAAATCTTACTTTGCAACAGAGTGCTTATTTTTAATTTTTAATGTATTACATTATGTTTAATAAAGGCAGATCAACAATATAGACATGTTTTAATAGGTAAGGAGACCATGTAACAAAAAATGACTTGAAATGTTTATTATGCTGGGTTTGAGGAGGCCTGACCCTAAAAAAGGAAGAGCTGAACATGTAGAGAATGAATTGGTTTATGCATCAGAATTACTTGAGAATGAAATGCACTTTAGGGAAATGAGTTATTATGAAGACATAAACTAGTTGTAATAATAAAAACAGACTCTTAAAGGAACTCTTAAACCTAGCCACACTGATGTATAAAAATATAATTTCAGCCAGGTGTGGTGGCTCACACCTGTAATCCCAGCACTTTGGGAGGTCGAGGCGGGCGGATCACAAGGTCAGGAGATTCAGACCATCCTGGCTAACATGGTGAAACCCTGTCTCTACTAAAAATACAAAAAATTAGCCAGGCGTGGTGGTGGGTGCCTGTAGTCCTAGCTACTTGTGAGGTTGAGGCAGGAGAATGGCGTGAACCCAGGAGGCGGAGCTTGCAGTGAGCCGCGATTGCGTCACTGCACTCCAGCCTGGGTGACAGAGCGAGACTCCATCTCAAAAAAAAAAAAAAAAAAAAAAAAAAATATATATATATATATATAAAATTTCATCAGAATGTGAAGTTTTAGAAAATCTTGTTGAGAATGTCGCAAGCAGGAAGTTGAAAGATGACCATTATTACCAGAGGATTTCACATACATGAGGTTCCTACTTTGGCTTTCCTTGTTTGATATAATCAATTGAACTAGTTTGGACATGATTAGTAAAAATAAAAGAAAGCGTACTTAAAATATCCAACCTTCCCTACAGCATGCAATCCTCTGAGAAACAGAAACTAGAACTTGAACTGTGAGTCATAATTAAAACATTATAAAACATACTACCAATTTCAAAACATACTGACAAGCTTATAACCTTTTCATTTTATGAAAAGCCAGAATGATTCTGTAACAATATTAAAAATAATACTAACAAAAGATAACTTTTATTGACATTATTTATTGCTAGGTACTTTTTATACATTTTGTCCTAAAAATAAGCCCAGGAGATAGCTATTATTTTAATTCACATCTTATAGATAAGCAGACGGAGGCTTACAAAATTAACTTGCTTGCCTAAGGTCACTTTAACAGCAGCTGATACTCAACCCAGGCAAGTTTTACTCTAAAGCCTACATTTTTAAGCATGGAAAGATAATTATGACTAGAGTATTCCGAAACACTAGAAAAGGCTTCAAAAATAATTATTGTTTACAAGACTTTTTAAATCAGTACAAAGAAATTAGGTTTAAAAGACAAAAATATGACAATGTTCTCAAAAGTTAGTTTTCTATATGCTGTATTTGTACGTCCATTATTACTGACCATATACTAACATGATCTAATCGGACCTAAACAGTTTTTCAAGATTCTGCACAGAATATATTATTTAAGTATAAATCCAACAATAAAAATGGTTTCCAGATATGCTTTCACAAACCACTGGTTACCTAAGAATAACAAAAAATAACCAAAAACCAGCATTAATATAGATCTAACTTTGAGACGATTGCTAAGGAATTCTGTACTCAGCTCTAACCTGCTCAACACAGCTGTCACTATCTTGGGTGCCAATGATACAAAAAGCCACAGTGGATGGTCGAAATGTTGAGTCCAGTCTGACAAGATGGATTTTTTCAGGAAGAAATGTGAGTCAGTTCTTGAGTACAAACACAGAAGCAAGCATGAAAAACACTTAGGGGTGTCAATTAACAAGATATTGAACCAGCAAACCATGAAATGGACACTGCCCCTCCTCCAAACCATCAACTCAACCCCAGACTTCATTATTCAGTAGAGAACAGGTGTCAGAACTGGACTTCTGGACTCACTTTTGGCTGAAGTATTAAGAGAACAACCAATAGCAAAAGGATCTGAAAACAAGACTGAAGAGGAAGAGCAGAAAGAACTAGGGACGCTTCAAAGAGGAAAAGCCTTCCAGATGGTGCTCTTTCAATATCTGAAAGCATTTTATGTTTAAAGAGGTGTTTGATGATTTATTTACATGATTCCCAAGGAATAAAATTATGGATAACATAATAAAGAATTTTTAAAGGTCCAAGCTTTTCCACAGATACAATGAGCTGCATTTGATTGGAACTAAATCTCTGTCTCCAGCTGTGTTTCAAACACAGGCTGAGAAAACACGTGATAGAAATGTAACTCAGGAGTCTCAAACGTCAGGAAGGTCCTTGGCTTCTAAACTGTTATATCCCTCTCAAACCCTGAAATTCTATGACTCAAAATCAAAAAGGATAGAAAATACATAGAGATTTTTTCAAACAGTCAACATAAAAATTTATCTATCCAGCTGTAACTCTCTTAGTGTTAAGGAGTTCAAGTAGACCAACATTAAATAACACTAAAATTAAAAGCTCTTTTAAGAAGGAAGGGGGAAAATCCTACTTGTAAATAAAAGGGAATGGGAAGCCAGAGATAAGCCATGGTCCTCAGAACTCATTCTCACTGTAAGAGGGGTTGAATAGCAGAGGAGTAAGTTAACACATTCACATACTTTCTCTTTTCTCCTTCTCTCTCTCTCTCTCTCTCACACACACACACACACACACACACACATACACACACACAGAATGGCTGGGTGACTGCAGAGTGGAATAGCAACATAAAAGTTACACAGTCATCTGGAGAAGGATAATTACTGCCCAATGCCCTTTAATGATCAGAAAGCCTTAGAAATTCACTGGCCAGGAATGAAAAATAACTTCTAGAATTATGACTTAAATGCCAAAAGAACTGAAGGGTTCATTTCAGTGTCTGCATCTCAGACACTGCATCTGTGTGTGAAGATATACTTGAGCCACAGAAGTGAAGGAGAATGTCATGGCGTCAAATGATTTTCTGTGCAATGCTGAGAATGTCAGAGAAGAGGTAAGCTTTTCCTCTTCCCTCTCACCTCCCACCTTCATCCCCCAACCTTTCTGCCACCTACAATGTCCTACCTGCTCATAGACATCATAATCTGGAGGTGTGGAAGTTGTCATGCCAGGAATATACATAATGCATATTGTGAATCATACCAAGACTTTATTTTTTTTCCCAAAGCTAAAATCTGGAAGGCATACTTCAATAAACCACCAATTTTCTCTCAAAGTGTAGACCATACTAACAGAATTCATGAAAGGCTTGGTTGCACAGAAGTCAGAGCCAGAAGTAATCTCTCTCCTTTCTGAAATCTCCCACCACTTTCTTTTGACCTTGTATGCTACTTACCACCTTGCACACATTCATTAGTGCTCCTGCTCTAATGTGGGAGCCCATGCTCATTTGCAGAAAATAACATCACCTTTATTCCCTAACTAGGTCAAGAATGGTATACAAGTGCTGCACTGTTCCACTCTCTTGCCCAGGGTAGATACTATTAAATTATCAGTGCACGTAAAGCTGAATCCAGAGCAACCTCCAACTGTCTTATTAAGACTCCAGACAGCCACCACCTATCAATAAGAACTGGAGCAGAGATTAACCAACCCACTATTTCTGCCTTGGGCACTGAAATATTACCATTAGCTAGATCTTTACTTCTAGAGAATATGTTTTCAATTTTGATGAAATCCAATTTAACCACTTCTTAAAGTTTCATGTTTTTTATCTTCTATTTAATAGCTAAGAAATCTTTGTCTAATTTGAAGTCTAAAGATTTTCTCCTGGAAGTTGTATGTATTTAGCTTTTAAGTTCATGATCCACTTTGAGGCAATATTTGTCTATGGTGTTAGAAAAAAAAAGGGTTGGTGTTCAATTTTTCCACATATAGATTCAATTTTTCAATCATTTGCTGAAAAGACTAGCCTTTTCCCCATTGAATATCTCTGAGGCCTTTGTTGAAAATCAACTGACCACATATGTGACTCTATTTCTGGATTCTTTATTCTATTCCATGAGGTATATGTATGTTTCTTTGCTTTATAATAAGTGCTGAAATCAGGCAGGTTAAATCTTTAAAATTCTTTTTTTAATTGCTTTTGTTATTCCAAGATCTCTGTTTTTCCACATAAATTTTAGAATCAGTTTGTAAGATTTTTAAAAGTCTCCTGAAATTTTAATTGCGTTTGGTAAGTCATTTTATATTCTCTCAGCAATTTTCATTTTGTCTTCAGCATACAAGCTTTGTTTTGAATATATTTTGTTAGGTTTATTCTTAAGTATTGTATTTTTTATGCTACTGCAAAGAAATTATTTAAATTTCATTTTCTAATTATTTTTCTAATAGTATGTAGTACTATAACTGATTTTTCAATACAAAGTTTTGAATTCTACACATTTTATAAATTCCTTGTTTGGTTTCAGTAGTTGTTTTTGAAGATTACCTAGAATTTTTACATAAGCAATATCTGCAGAAGTGACAGTTTTACTCCTTTATGCTTTTTATTTTATTCCCATCTTGCAATGGCTAGGATTTCCAGCACTACCTTGAGTGCTGTAAAAAAAGTCCTGTAAAAGTGCTAAGTGCTTTTCTTATTCCTGTCTAAATTGCATCCCTCAATTATGTTGGCTATGTGGTTTTTTTTGTTGTTGTTTTTCAGTTTTCGTTTTTTTGTTTTTTAATAGCTGCGCCCTTTATCACTTTGAAGTTCTTTACTATTCCTGGTTTGCTGTGGAAATTTTTCAAATATTTTTCTGCATCTATTAATGAGAACATGTGGTTTTTATCCTTTATATTGTTAATACATTGAATTTTGTTTGATGTTGAATATTAAACTCTTTGATTATGATACATTGTTTGAAATTCAATTTGCTAATATTCTGTTTAGGATTTTTTTTTTTTTTTTTTTTTTTTTGAGATGAAGTCTTGCTCTGTCACCCAGGCTGGAGTGCAGTGGCGCAATCTCGGCTCACTGCAAGCACTGCCTCCCGGGTTCACGCCATTCTCCTGCCTCAGCCTCCCAAGTAGCTGGGACTACAGGCGCTGGCCACCAGGCCCGGCTAATTTTTTGTGTGTTTTTAGTAGAGATGGGATTTCACTGTGTTAAGCAGGATGGTCTCGATCTCCTGACCTTGTGATCCACCCACCTTGGCCTCCCAAACTGCTGGGATTACAGGCGTGAGCCACCGTGCCTGACCTCTTTAGGATTTTTTACATCTATAGTTATGAGGAGTATTACTCTGTAATTTTTTCTTTTTTTAATGCCTTTGCAGTTTTGGGATTACGATACGCTGACCTCATAAAATGAGTTCACCCATTTACCAGGGAAACCATCTAGGCCTGAAATTTCCTTTTGGGAAAAGTTTTTGATAGTGAACTCAATTTTTAAAATAGAATCAAGGCTATTTGGATATTTTATTCCTTCTTATATTAGCTTTATAAGTGGTATTTCTTCAAGAAATTTGCCTATTTGTCAAAAGTATTCATAGTATTTACTGAATATCCTTTTAATGTCTGTAGAATCTATAATGATAATCCCTTTTTCCATTCTTAATATTGGTGATTTGCATTCTTTTTTTCTTGTTCATTCTAGCTAGGAGTATTTCAATTTTGTTGATCTTTTCAATGAATCAACTCTTTATTATTTTTCCTATTGTATGTCTATTTTGCATTTCATTGACTGCTTCTTTTAACAAAAAGTTTTTCCCTTCTAGTTACTTTGTTTTTACTTTCCTGCCTTTTTTGTCATTTCATAAAGTAGAACCATAGGTCATTGACTTTACATCTTTCTCCTTTTCAATATAAACCTTTAGAGCTCTAAATTTTCCTCTAAGCACTGTTTTAGCTGCATCTCAAATGTTTTGACATGTTGTATATTTGCTGCCATTCAGTTCAAATTACTGTCTAAATCCCTTTTGGTTTTGTCTTGGACACATGATAGAGATTTTTTTTTTTTTTTTAAATCCACAGATACTTGGAATTTTCCTAAAGAGCTAACTGTGACTGATTTCTCATTTAAGTCTATTGAGGTCACTGAATAAATATTTAAATTAAGACTTGTTTTATGGCCCAGCATATGGTCTACCTCAGTAAATGTATCACATGCACTTGACCAGAATGTGTTTTCTGCATTGTTGGATCTAATACTCTACAAATGTCAATTAATCACGGTGGCTGAGGGTGTTCATGTTTTCTATGTTTTTACTGAGTTGTTTTCTAGCTGTTCAATTAATTACTGAGAGAGGTATTAAAAGCTACTATGATTATGAAATTATCTATTTCTCTTTTTAATTGTCAATGTTTGCTTCATGTATATTGAGGCTCTGTTATCAGCCACATAAACAGTTAGGTCTTTGTGATAAATTGTCCCTTTTATCATTATAAACTGTATTATCTCTTTAACACTGGGCCTGTTATTGAATCTTCTATTGTTTCCTTTGTCTTTCTATTCATAATTCACCAATATAAATGTTTTAATTTATATTAGTAAAGGCTACCAACCAGTAGGACAAGACTCTCTCACAATGTTCATTTCTTAAAATTTGCTATGCAACCAGCTTATTCTTCTAGATGCAATTTAGATTTCACCTGCTTCGAAAAATAAGCAATTATAATTTTGATTGGAATTATATGTAAATTAGAGATACATTTAAAAGACGACTTTTTCATAAAATTAAGTCTTGTGGTTGAAAAAAATTGTTTCTTAATATATTAATATTTGCTTTTATAGCTTAGAAAGGTTTATATATTCAAATAAACTTGCAGAAATTTGAAAATAAAAAATATTTTGATATATTTGGTAATATCCTCACTTGCCTAATTTTCTTTGTATTTATTTTATCTTGAATAAAATTGCTAAAGCAGGTCTCAATCTTAACCACTCATAAGAATCACCTGGGCTGGGTGCGGTGGCTCACGCCTGTAATCCCAGCACTTTGGGAGGCCGAGACGGGCGGATCACGAGGTCAGGAGATCAAGACCATCCTGGCTAACACGGTGAAACCCCGTCTCTACTAAAAATACAAAAAATTAGCTGGGCGCGGTGGCAGGCACCTGTAGTCCCAGCTTCTCGGGTGGCTGAGGCAGGAGAATGGTGTGAACCCGGGAGGCGGAGCTTGCAGTGAGCTGGGGTCGCGCCACTGCACTCCAGCCTGGGAGACAGAGCAAGACTCCATCTCAAAAAAAAAAAAAAATCACCTGCATAACTCCACAAACATTCAGAGTCGGGTCAACACTCAATGGCAAGTCCACTTGATTCTCCTAAGTCCTTTGATGCCCCAGCCAAGGATAAGAACTAGTAACTGATTTCTTGCTCTTCTTGGACACTTTTTGTTTTTGGAGACAGGGTCTTGCTCTGTCACCCAGGCTGGAGTGCAGTCATGGCTCACGGCAGCCTTGACCTCCTGGGTTCAAGTGATCCTCACTGCTCAGTCTCCCGAGTAGCTGGGACCACAGGAACACAGCACCACTCCTGGCTAATTTTTGTATTTTTTGTAGAGAAAGGGTTTCACCATGTTGCCCAGGCTCACCTAATTTCTTTATGCTTGTTTCCAACTAGGGAATCTTTCAGGTCTTTTTTTTTTTTTTTTTCGAGCAGCTATTAGATGGAAATATTTTATATCCTTTCCACTTTGAGGATGATTTCTATTTTCTTCTTATGTAAACACTGCCTTGTCGGGTAAAAACATGCTTAGGTGGCAACCCTCATAACAGTAGATATTAATTTCAACATCTCCTGAATTCAAGAGTATGCAAGAGCAAGCCTGAGGTCAGGTAGATTTTTCTCCTTTTCAGTAAACTTCGTTTTTCTACCTTATTAAGCCAATTCTTTTTCTTACCTTAAAATACATAATATTTTAAGATTATTCTTGGCGTCAGCTGGTATATTCTGGGCATATAGCCCTTTTAATCTAAAAATTATGTGAAATCTTGCTGGTAGCATTCATTCCACTTGTTCCGGTCTCTTTGAGGAACATCAATTTTTCTCCTGGTGGACCTCCATTCTGTATCTTGCACATACATGAATCTTCATTTCTACTTTATCACTTTAATCCTTTCCACTGGGTTCCGGGAGATCTTCTTAAGTTTGTTACTGATTCAATTTTTTTAGTGTTGATCTTTTCTACTACTTCCAATACCTGCTTTAATTCTGCTGATATACTTTAAGTTCTCATAACAATCATATTACGTAGGTACTGTGATGCTCATTT
Source organism: Symphalangus syndactylus (assembly GCF_028878055.3). NCBI lineage: Eukaryota > Metazoa > Chordata > Mammalia > Primates > Hylobatidae > Symphalangus > Symphalangus syndactylus. Next base: position 108,017,601 of record NC_072428.2, read on the forward strand.
TAAAGATAAGAAAACTGTAGCCCCAAGAGAGGGCAAGGGACTTGACCACAGCTGCATGGCTAGAAATTTGGAGCCTGGACACACTCCCAGCAATCTGCCTCCAAGGTCCATGTCCCATTCAATGCTTTCTCTTCCCTAGCTTCACAGCTAGTCCACCCTTCACAATCTGGCTTCCTTCACTTCAACGCCTAGGTTTCTTCAAATTGTAAGACACAAGACAGATGGTATCTAAAAATGACACTCTAAAATTTGTTTCTTGTAATAATTTTGTCAAATGCAAGTTGTTCCTTTGCATTTTAAATGTTACGTTATCTTCCTTGTTCTATCCTGCAAGATCTTTCATGGGCCTTATGTTTTCTTTTTTGTTGTTTACTCCATCCTCGGATCAGTAGGAGTTAACTCAGATCTGGTGTTTATCCATAAGCAGGGCATGCAGGTAGAATCTTCCTGAATATATTTACTGCCCAGCTGGTTGCCATTAAAATGCTTCTTTAATACCAGGAGTCGGTGGGTAGACTGGTACAAATGAACATTTCATTGCTCCTCTCATTTGCGTGAGAGAGAGTAAAGGCCAATGGCAGGCGCTTCAAGACAAATGGGCTCCTAGACAGGTTTTTACCCCCATCTGTGTTAAGGATATGCAGTCTCTTTGGCTGTGTCTCCTTACTAGGTACAAGGAAAAGTCTCTTATGGTCTGTCCTTGCAGAGTATAAGGGAATGACCAGCTCTCTGGTTGTTGCTTCTGTCTGAGTCATGCACTGTTGCAATGCTGTTTTCTGGTACGTCTCCTTCACAGTCACAGAAGGGATTTCAATCAGCAGCTCCTACCTATCCCACTTTCTGCCTTGGCCTCTCCAAATACAAGAGGGTAGGCATTGGCTAGCTCTTTTCCAGAGCATCACAGGGTTTCAGAAGAGTCAGTTCTCATTTATCCTTCAGCCTGGTCATATAGACATTAAATCTAGCAGGCATTCCTTTATTTTTCAGGATACAGGTAGTGCAACAGTAGAGGGGTGAGCTCAGAGGTCAAACTGGATTTGGATATAGAATCTGTCACTTCAAAGTTATGCAAACTTGGATTGGTTATTTGACTGACTCCCCTTGAGCCTTCATCAGTTACATGAAGGCAGTAGTGTACCTAAATCAGAATTTTGTTGTTGTTTTGAAGAAGAAAAATAATGCATGTAAGGCACTTAGCTGGGTGCCTAAACAAATGGAAGCATGCAACAAATCACAGTTATCATTACGATAACGATGATGCTCTTTTTAGTTTGTAGCGTTGGTGTAAGGTTTTCCCTATTCTTGTATCCTTAGGATGTCTCATTAGAGAAATGGGAAGTGGGAAGCCAGGTGCCAGTGCCAAAGCTTCCATGTTATTTAGAACTCCCAGCTGCAGTTTATCAGGTATCTAGCATGCTGGGTGACTGTTTTCATGTGTGTGTCCACACAGTCACAACTGTTCTTTCTCTTCAATTGCATCACACTCCAGAAGGGAAAACCTCAGCACTCCTAACCATCCATTATTCTAGAGCCCCTCAACATCTTTGGAGGGCCAAGAACTATGGGGGCATTCATGAAACATAGCCAATTATGTCAAATGTAATCCACGTGCCCAAGGATGAAAATGAACTCACCATCATCAACACTTACAGAAACATGCATGAACATAACACTCCATGCAGAGAGAATATAATAAATCCTTTCAAGAGATAGTTTGTAAAGGATTACAGAGCAAAAAAGACTTAGAACAAAATGAAACAGAATCCTGTTTCAATGCCATTCTTTAATACATGAAATCAGTTCTAACGTAAGTCAAATGATGTGTTCTAAAGCATCACATTTAGGAAAAAAAGATATATCATTAACTTTATAAGCCTCTCCCTTATTAATAAATTTTTTCAGCTTTCAGGGTAAATTTAGATATGAATGTATAAATATTGTTTGTAGCCCTAAAATAACAAATGTACAAAAGCCATTCACTTACTGACGTTCCAAATCATATCCTTTGTTTTTTCAAGCTTCTAAATCCTGAAGTGATACCATTTTCTAAGCAATCCTATCATAAAACTTATCAAAGCTTGTGACATTATAATAAACTAGCTAATTATAGTAATAGCTCCTATAAAGAGATGACTTAGAACATCTATAAGAAAATATTTTTTCAATAATTTAAAAGAAAGTTAAAATTTCTATTGAGCATTATTATTATTATTATATTATATTATTATTATTATTATTATTATTATTATTATTATTTTGAGATGGAGTCTCACTCTGTTGTCCAGGCTGGAGTGCAGTGGCACGACTTCAGCTCACTGCAACCTCCATCTCCCAGGTTCAAGCAATTCTCCTGCCTCAGCCTCAGTAACTGAGATTGTAGGAGCATGCCACTGCACCCAGCTAATTTTTGTAATTTTAGCACAGACAGAGTTTCACCATGTTGGGCAGGCTCGCCTCGAACTCCTGGCCTTAACTGATCTGCCTGCCTCAGCCTCCCAAAGCGCTGGGATTACAGGCATAAGCCACCACACCTGGCCAATTGACCATTACTTCTAAAGTAAGTGTTTACAAAATAAGGCTTCTGAAGAAGGGTTTGATATTGTCCAAAGAAGCAATCATCATGTTGTGGGAGATGAATATCACTGTAGCAAGCATACTGCGAGTGGGGGCTGGTGCAGGATTTAGCAGGTACTGCTTTCATGTTTGCTAGACCAAATTCCTGTTTTGGAAATTTTCAAACAGGAGTTTCCCCCACTTGCATGTTGTTCTCATCATTATGACTGCACAAAAGCATCTTCTTATTTGGCTTTGATCATGTATGTTTGTGTTTAATCATCTAGGACATTTCAACTCATAACAGAAAAAAAATTCCCAATATTAAGCTTCTTACATAAAATAGACACATAAGCAGGTATACAAACGAACAAGCAAGCAAGTGAAAACCTTTAAGATAATGCAGGAAGTTTCCCTGAGGTGTTTCAATATTTCAGGGAGAATGTAGTTGGCAGTATGATAATTCCAGGAATGTGTACTTATATGTGACTTGAGAAAAGAAATGGGGAAATAGTAGTGGTTGTGGAAACAAGAGTTAACAGAAGCATTCCCACACACAAAATTTAAAAAGTGAAAAACACAGAAATAAAGGTAGTTTCTTGTCTACTGGGGATAATACTACAGATAATTTCTGTGGGCAGAAGTTGTGATTAAAAATTTTAAATACAGTCCCTTTTATAGCTCCAAGAAACATAAGTTGACTTGGTTAAAAATAAAATTCCTCAGGACATTAAGAGCGAATGGTGGGGGCAGTTGTTCTCTTGTACTCCCCCTACACCCCCGCCCCAAACTCCCTACAGAACCAGCCTTGGCCACTGAGGAGTAACTCGCCAACTGCATGAACCACTGAGCGTCTGGAAAAAATAAACAGAAAGATCTTAACATTCTCACCATCTACCAGCTGAAGATGACTCACTCCATATCAAAAACAATCGAGGGAAAAGGCATGTCAACGGTTTGAAAGCAGTCTTTATTCAAACCCTGCCAGTAACTTTACCACCATTAAATAAATGTTCCCCAGTCCTTGAGAGAAGGTATACCTCCTGCTACTCCCAGAGCAAACCAGAAAACCTTGGAGGCTGACAGAAAAGGATCATGGGGCAGACCAGAAAGCAAAGAGAGTCCTTTGAGGGTAACTTCATCTTATCCCCAGAATAAAGAACATGTGTGCTCCCCAGATGGGTGGCATATGTGCAAACTGTGGGTAGGGCACTCCTGGCTACCGTTAAGTCAGAGGTACAGGGACCTAGGCAAAAGGTGAAGGGAAGAGCTGGTCTTGCTTAAAGGGTAGGTACATCTCAGCAGGACAAGTATCATTTGCAGGAACAGGGTAAGAATCTATTTCAGATCATGCTATTTTGTCTTCCTTCATTGTAGGTAATGTATGAACTGCTGTAAAAAATGCTTTACAAGCCATCAAGTGTAGTACATAGGTTAATTGGTATCAGCAATGTAAAACTGAACAGGCCATTTTTCACAAGCCTGTTTGTGTTTGTTCACAGTGGTAAAAATGCTCAACTATTTATATTTCTACTATTTATATTACATCATTTATTCAATGAAAATTCATCAAGAACTGTCTATGTGTATACAATTTTTCTCCAGCAATCAGCTTCCCTTGTCTTCCTTATTATGTTGGGCATTTGGGGGCAGAATGAGAAGTGGGTGGTGTCTATTAAATAGTCTGCAATACAGAATAAATGCTAGAATAATGTAAACATGTGTTACACATTATAAAACAGTGAAATGTAGTGTCTGCTCCAAAGGAGTTTAGCCCAAGACAGATGCTAATCATTTCCTGACTCTCCAAGATGATTTATGACTGGCTGTGATCAATTTCTGAAAAGACTAAAACTGAATTATATATTTAAAATCTATTCTTGTAGTAATGTGTTTTCTCTTCTCCAAGCTACGCCACCCACCTTCTCACTGAAAGTGGAGCACAAGCCTGCAGGCCTCGGTGGCCTCAGAGCATATGACACCACTCTTCTGTGTAGGTGGCACATAACAGCGCTTGTTGGAATTTGCTGCAGGAAGGAGGTCAGGACCTGACCATTCCCACCCCCTCTATTCTGGAGCAGCTACTGAAGGCATCTGTCTCTGTCCTTTAATGTCCTTAGTCTCTCATTAATATTCATAGAGAACAAAGGATGGCAAAAATAATAAAGTTAGGATGAGACTAAGGTCCTCAGCTTCTGCCCAAAATATGTCTGTTCTTGAAACTCATCAGTTACACAGAAGTATTGGTTTAGGCAAGGCTAAAGCCTGTGGTCAGTCTCTCAGCCAAGGCAGACAGAACTACCTCTTCAGACTAAAGGTACTCGTTTCCTTTTCACCTGCACACCTTTTCTTTGTATGGGGAAGATGATGCTGTGGACCTTCTCAGGACACAGGGACTAGGAATGAGGGATTCACATTATGTTCATGCCCCATTCCTGTTTGTCACTATCTCCCCATGTGGCCAGCCAGTAGAAAAGGACCCAGGTATAATTTAACTGCCTCTGTGCTATAGTAAATGCCCCAAATAGGAATTACATCCATAGCTCTGGTCACAATAGCTCCATGCTCAAACTGATTGACTAACTGCACATCAGAATTCATACAAGAGGAGGTGTCAGAGTATATATGAGGCATCCTTATAGTTTGAGCTGTCTCAGTACAGCCATACAATTTAGAAGAGCCCTCTAAAATAATATCATGCTTGCCTGTGAATGCACAGACTGTTTTGCCTGTGTAGTCTATTTTTAAATATTGGTACCAAGCACATGGATTCTTGCAGCTGTGTTTGAGAAGGATAACATGTACTTGAAAATTAAGCCTGGCATCCATAGAAACAATTCCTACTCCATTCCATAGAAACAGGAGTATCAACAGAAGAGTCCACCAAAATGATTTTTTAAAAATCAATTTAGGCAAGTAAATATCTTGATAACCCATTTCCAAAATTACTACTTTGGAAGCTAATTTAGTATTGGCAACAGTCTTAATTTTATTTCTATTTTTCAATGTTAAAATGACTCTAATAATAGATTTTTAAAATACATGCACAAGTACACGTACAGCGTGTACAACAGGCAATCAAGTTATTTTTAATTGAATGTACTTCTAAAGGTGACCTAAGTTACAACGTTTCGCTATAATTCTGTTAAGCTACAAAGTCACACTACAAGGCCGACAGCAAGGGCTCCATGGAGACCTCCTAAGGTCAAAAAATTCATTAGCACCATGATATATTACGAATCTATCCCAAGATCAATTAACCTGCTAGCTCGTGAATGAGTGAACAGCCGGAGACATACCGAACATCAATGCATACGGCATTCCTAATCTTTCCTCCTTGCTCTTTGAGTATCATGAACACTCAAACTGATTTGGAAATGAAAGTAAAGAATTAGAAAGCCAAATATATAGCCATTGGGAGAAATCTCCTTAGAGCTGATATATTATTTGGAGGGAGAAAAGAACCAAGAAGACATTACAGTCATTAAACAGCTGATGGTTTTGCAACCCTGTTTGACTGCTCTTTCTTTATTAGGAACGCCTCCCTCTCTAGAATGAACGCCACCCTTCCCTGGCTATTTGGCACTTCTGGAAGCCGCCTGCTCTGCACAGAAAATAAACACTTCTCTGGCTGAATTAATTGAGGAAGTAATGACTGTTTTTGTTTCACAAGGTCATAACAAGGATTTATATTTGAACTCCACTTTGGAGATGAATAGCCTAGACTATCAAATAGTCAAAGAATCCTCTTGGCTAGAAAAAAGATAATGTTTTCATATGTAAGGTTTTTTTTTAATTTTTTTGTTTCTTAAAGTAAATCAACCTCAGGGTTAAAGTATAATTCTAACTGTGTATGAAATATTTATTGGCTATTAAACCTACATTTTAAACTTTTCAAGCACTTAAGAGATAAAACATAAATATGGCTATCTAAAGACCTAAGTCCCCTCATTCACCAAGAACTCTGTCATTATCCAGGAGTCCCTGAATCATGTGGATAAGCAAAAGAATCAGAGCTCGCTATTTCTTAATATCCTTGGCTCCAACAGCCTTCATTAGAACTCCCTGGCACCTTCATGTCTGTGGGCTTCATCTGACTACACAAAGATCTCAGCATTTCCCACAACTTCATCTCCCACTCTCCAACCACTTTTTCTCTCCATCCAGTGTAGAGGTCTTAACATTTCTCCAGATGATTCTGGAAAATCATCTTTTGCTCCAGAGGAAAGCAAGATTGAATGTCATGAGGACGACAAGGAGTGTAGTGACGGTTTGGAATGTCCACCTTGAGCCACAGACACAGGAGAGGATAGGCTTCTTCTTGCCAATATGATTCAAGCCATTATTTCTCAATACTGTGAGCTTGGGTCCATCCAGCATCTGCCATCTGTGCTCTCTCTAAACTACACAACAGCACATTTGAAAGACTGTATAATTTGAGGTCTCCAGACTCACCTGGGTCCCAGGAGCCAAGACTTGACAGTTTCAATGGATCATGTTGGCCAGAAGGAGCCTATTCTCTCCTGGGTCTGTGGCTCGAGGTGGACATTCCAAACCTTCACTGCACTCCTAACCCACCCTTATCCTCTCCTCGTGACATTCAATCTTGCTTTCTTCTTCACGCTAGAGATCAGTTTCTTTTTCAAGTATTTTCAACATTCTGCTCTCAACCTTATTCTCTTTCTTAAAGGAAACTGTTTCTTTGCCCCTAAGGTTATTAATTCTATCTGTGCTGTCTTCTTCGCTTCCTTTTCTAAGCTTCTAGAATCAGTATTCTATGACCAAAATGACATATTCCAAACCCTTAAATTCAACTACCTGTTAAGTAACTTGGCTTGGACATTTCAACAAGCCCCCTGAAACTCAACAAGAATTAAACTGAACTCTTCATCTTTCCCACCCAACACCTTTTACCTCACACATTCCATGCCCTGGCTGTGACACTGCCATCCTACAACTCACCTGAAACCTGAGTGTCCACAGAGACATCACTTCCTCCCTGCCCACAGCTAGTCAGTCAAGGACTATAATGGTTACATCCTATTATAAATCCCGCTCATCTTTATCCCCTCCTCTCCATCCCAGCCACCACCATGCAACTCTATCCCTCAGCATCTTTCACACTGACACTTTCAGCTGTCTCCTGCTCAGTCCCTACATCTTCAGACCTAACACTCCTTCAGTCAACCTTCCTCTCTGCTGATAAGACAGACTGCCCTAAAACAGAGGTCTAAGGTATTACCGTATTTCTCCAAATCTGTTAAGAGTTCTCCAGTACCTAATACAACCCAAACCCTCACCAAGCAAGTTCTTCCATGATCTGACTCTTTATTCTCTCTCTACTCTCATTTTTTTTTACATACTACCACTCATCTCCTCCTTTCTCCCTGTGAAGCTTTGTATTAACTATATTTTTGTTTTTTTCTGTATTCTTGATGCTCTACTTTCTGAGATGTCACTGACTAGGGAGAGATTGTCTTTCCCAGGGAAATCAATTCTTAGAGACAGCAAATGACTACCAATCAATCTACAGCCCTTCATTCATCAACCTTTTTTTTTTTTTTTTTTTTTTTGAGATAGAGTCTCACTCTGTGGCTGGGGCTGGAGTACAGTGGCGCAATCTTGGCTCACTGCAACCTCTGCCTCCTGGGTTCATGCAATTCTCCTGCCTCAGCCTCCTGAGTAGATGACATTACAGGCACCTGCCACCACATCCGGCTGTGTGTGTGTGTGTGTGTGTATGTGTGTGTGTGCGCGCCCATTTTTAGTAGAGACAGGGTTTCACTATGTTGGCCAGGCTGGTCTCAAACTCCTGAACTTGTGATCCACACACCTCGGCCTCCCAAAGTGCTGGGATTACAGGCGTGAGCCACCGCACCTGGCCCATCAACCTTTTTTTATGGAACTCATACATCAAGCCACTATCTCCCCGCACTAATCACCCCCAGGTCCAGGTATCCCATAAGTCCTACAACCAGAGGCAGTCCCTACAGCCCAGGAACCTGCTGAAATTATTCAAACTAGCTCACCTCAATCCTGCTTTCCCCTGCCTCACTCCTTCCTTCCCATGGAAACCACAATGAAGGTGCTGGGCCATGCTTCTCCTCACTCTCTCTGCCTCCTGACTGACCCTGGTGCTTCCCCGCATGGTCCTATTGGCATGCTTTGCCTCCTGTTTCTAACAATCTCAGAATAAAAACGTCTTCCTTCACGACAGTCATTTCTGTGTTTGTGTGTCTTATCTGACTAAAACAAATCCTGAGTGCATTTTAAAACAAGTTCCAACTACAGAACAATTTTGAGTCCTGAGTTCACCATGTGGCTTCATGCCTGTGTATGTATAGCTGGTGAGTTGCATCCATCCTTCAAGAGCCACAGTGTCTAGTTTGTCTTTCTCTAAAAAAGCCTTTCCTAACCACCCTAATGCTGAGCCCATTCTCCTTGATCACCATATGTTGTACATAGCTCCTCACTGAATTCTTCATATTCCACTACAACCTAGTTATCTGTTTGCAATTCCATCTCCTCTCTGTCCTACAAGGCTGGGCTGAGAGCTACAAGAAAGAGACCAAGCCATACTCATGTTTATTGTGAGCACTTTGCCTAGTACACAACAAGCACTCAATGAATTCTTCAATTAGTTTAAGTGTCCATTGCTAATGTCAGTACTGAGTTAGTACTTAATGATCAGCCTTGCTGCTTTGAGATAGAGATTCTCAATTAAGAATTTCTCAGCTGAAAGAAAAAAATGTTAATCAGTAATAACCTTAGATGCTGCTTACTCACAGTCCTTTAAAAAATATATAGATAGACAGACAACATCTTAATGGTGGCTTAGCCAGTAGAATATATTCACTTCAGAACATATTTTCTTCTTTCTTTCTTTCTTTTCTTTCTCTCTTTCATTTTTTTTTTTTTTTTTTTGAGATGTAGTTTTACTCCATCGCCCAGGCTGGAGTGCAGTGGCACAATCTTGCCTCACTGCAACCTCCACCTCCTGAATTCAACCAATTCTCCTGTCTCAGCCTCCAAAGTAGCTGGGACTACAGGCACCTGCTACCACGCCTGGCTAATTTTTGTATTTTTAGTAGAGACAGGGTTTCACCTTTTTGGTCAGGCTGGTCTCAAACTCCTGACCTCAGGTGATCCATCCATCTTGGCCTCCAAAAGTGCTGGGATTAGAGGTGTGAGCCACCACGCCAGGCCTGAAATGTATTTTCGTATGTATATTTGACTAAGGGTATGCGATACAATTTTGGAATTTGCAATACAATACCTGCAAAAAACAGAGAAGACAATCTGACTCGGAACTAACTGAGAACTTATGCTAATATCCTTTTTTCTCCCTATTTATGACTCCTTTACAACTCACCCCAGTTAGGAAATGATGGGAAAGTGCAGATCTAAACAAACTAATCTTTCTTCATTCTCAAGAATGGCAGTTTAGTATTTAAATCCTAAATTTTTAGAATTCTAGGTAAACACATAAAGAAAAGAATATGTACCTAAGTCATTTTTAAAAGAACTCTAATACATTTAGTATTGATAAATGAACACACTTTACTTTTTACTGCGAGTCATAAACTTCTCCATTTTGCATTAAGAGAAGTCTTATTTAGAATATTCAATATTGCTTTCAAGAAGTGATGAGATTTTATAATTTTTTCTATTTTGTTTAAACATAGGGATAGAAATGCATGTACTAATTCTTTAGTCCACACCGAAGGTGCTAGGTTGGGTTTACTTACTCAAAACAAAATAATTCTGGCCCTTCAAAAGCTACACAAGAAAAATGCTTCAGGTTTCATTTGTTTACTTAGAGTTGCCTCTTGGAAATGCCTCAAAATGATGCAGCAGTGTTCCAATTTTCCTAAACTCTTCAGATAATTGCCAGCATCAATAAAAGCAAAAACAGCTTGCAGTGCACACCTCCGTAGGTGGAATTCTAAACCTGAGCAGCTCAGCTGCCACACATGAATGGATGCTCTCAACACTAAGCCTCCCACAGGGGACAGCTGAAGTCACAGTTTAAAAGTGTTTGCAGAAATAGGAATGAGTCTCTCTCTGAGCCCTAAGGATGGCATGGTGAATTATCGGTGTGTCTTGTCCACAGGAAAGAGATGCACACTAACTCATGTTTAATTAAGTTTACACCAAAGCTGACATCTTACATGTTTTAAGTTCAGCCTAAAGGTTTCTCTGTATGTAGTGAACTGTGACCCAACTTAATGTGTAAACAGACTGGAACCTACTTTTCTAACAAGTAGCCAAGGCTCAGCCAATCACAGCAGCCAAACTTCAGTCAACCACAGGGGGCCAACAGTTAGAAGCAGATTCAAATAAGGCAAACACTCAGCTGTAACTTATCCAGCTGTTTCCCTCACTTCACTTTTCTCTCTCTAGTCACTTTCCTCTTTCTGTCCATAAATGTTATCGACCATGTGGCCACTCTGGAGATCTACCAAACCTATACTGGTTCAGGGGCTGTGCAATTTGAGAATCATTCTTTGCTCAATTGAATTGTTAAATTTAATTTGTTTAGTTTTCAACATGCGTTTGTCTTGATTAAAGCCAGAGGGTCTGGTCGTGCATCTGGAAAGAGACTGGAGATTATAAGGACGCAAAGCCACATAATTCAGTCCACAATGGGGGCTCTGGTTTTCAACTGCCTAGATTTGAGTTTTGGCTCTAAAGTTCCTAGCTCTGTGATCTCTGCCAAGTTGCTAACCACTCTAAGCCTCAGTTTCTCATGTGTAAACTAGGTAATAATATCTAATATTAGTAATAATACCTACAACTAATACCTAAGTCACAGGATTACTGTAAGGCTTAAAGAAGTAACGTACAGCACAGGGCATGTTGCCTGACACAAGGAAAAGTGTCGAGTTCTGTCACTTTCAAGAAGAGAGAATAGGATAATTGATATCTCCCTATGAACTACCACCCAGACTAAGTCTGAGCTGGAGGACTGGACAGAGGAGGCTTCATTATCAAGACTGTTGTTTCCACCTTCTCATGCTACTTCAAGTTTGAAGCACAAGCCCATTCTTGGATTAGTAAATTGAGAACTGTTGCTACCTTGTTAGCATTTCATGTCCCCTCCCACCCCACGTTTGTTTTTATAAAACTGAAGAGAGTCTCTGGGAGCGGTGGCTCATGCCTGTAATCCCAGCACTTTGGTAGGCTGAGGCGGGCGGATCACGAGGTCAGGAGATCCAGAGCATCCTGGCTAACACGACGAAACCCTGTCTCTACTAAACATACAAAAAATTAGCCGGGCGCGGTGGTGGGCGCCTGTAGTCCCAGCCACTCCGGAGGCTGAGGCAGGAGAATGGCGTGAACCCAGGGGCGGAGTTTGCAGTGGGCCGAGATCGGGCCACTGCACTCCAGCCTGGGCAACAGAGCGAGATTCTGTCCCAAAACAAAACAAAACTGAAGAGAGTGGTCTTTAAGAATACTGATTGAGAGGGTTAAGAAATATGTTACTCTTGTACAAAATACCTTAAGCGTCTGTATTAGTTTGTTCTCACTGTGCTAATAAAGACATACCCAACACTGGGTAATTTATACAGGAAAGGGGTTTAATTAACTCACAGTTCCATGTGGTTGGGGAGGCCTCATAATCATGGCAGCAGGGAAGAGAGAAAATGAGAACCAAGTGAAAGGGGAAACCCTTTATAAAAACTTCAGATCTTGTGAGACTTATTCACTACCAGGAGAACAGTATGGGGGAAACCACCCCCATGATTCAGTTATCTCCCACGGGGTCTGTCCCACAACATGTGGGAATTATGGGAGCTATAATTCAAGATGAGATTTGGGTGGGGATACAGCCAAACCATATCACCGTCCAATTCTACCAATGTTGTACTTTTCAGAGAATCCAGGGTCAGTGTTCTGCCTGAGCAGAGTTAACCCAAAGAAATCAGGATTGAGAGACAAGGAGCGTGAGACCGAGTTCTGATTGACATCATTTGAGCCCCTATTTCTAGCCAAACCTAAAAGCTAGACTTAGTCCTGTAATTTTTCAGTTACATGAGCCAATATATCTCTTAGGAAGTAAGGGTTTCTGTCACTTGCAACCAAAAATTCCCCTAAGCCACTGAATGCCAGACTATTGTAACAACAACAAAACCACCAATAACAAAATGTTCACTTGCTAACATCCACCAGCCTAATACACTTTTACTACTTTTCTCACCACCACTAACTTTGACAGCATTCTTTGCAGATTTTTTTCTGATTTCTGCCTCTCTCAGTATACCCCTGCTACCTTCTCTGCTCTCTCTTCCTCCCTGTCATTTGCCCTAACCAGCCTCTCTCAGTTAAGAAAATACCAACTACAGGTTGAAGATCCCATAGTCAAAATGCTTGGACCCAGAATTATTTTGAATTTCAGATTTTTTAGATTTTGAAATATTTTCATGTACACAGTAAGATATCTTAGGGATGAGACCCAAGTCTAAATATGAAATTCATTTATGTGCCACATACACCTTATACATATAGCCTGGAGGTAATTTTATGTCATATTTTTAATAATTTCGTGCATGAAAGTTTTGTGTTTTGACTGTGATCCATCCCATGAGGCCAGGTATAAAATTTTCCACTTGTGGCATCATGTTGGTACTCAAAAAGTTTTGGATTTTGGAGAACTTTGAATTTCAGATTAGGGATGCTCAACTCATACCTGTCTATGAAGGATCGCCCAGATACCCCAGAAAAGTGACATCCACCTGACACTGTAACCTGCAATACCCTTCAACATCTGGCTCCCATCTGCATTTGTGGCCTCACTACCTATTACCCTATCCCTTACACTAGCCCAGCTAAGCCCAGCCAGCCCCCAGAGACAGAGATCTGAGAGTTAATCACTCATGGGTTAAAGCCACAAAACTGGTTAAAGCCACAAAACTGGTTGGTGCAGTTTCTTATGTGACCATAGATAAGTGAAACATTAGCCTCAAGGATGTAATCTCCTGAGATGAGACAGTCTTCACCTAGAGATAAGTACCACTTACCAAGCTGCTAGGCAGCACTAAATATTTGATTGCTTTCCATAAAACCCTCCCCAAGTAGCAGAGCCCATCTTTGGTGTTAGCAATCACCAGGAAAAATAAACTAAACTCTGAGCCCAAAGATGGTATTTCTGCCACTAAGACCATATGGAGGGTTCGGCTGCTGAGCTTCAATTTCTGATCTCATAAAATGGGGCCTGTTATAAAGAAGGCATGGCACAAAACATGAGCATGGTCTCTAGTGCTAATATCATCAAGGAGTCTAATGCGGTTATGTGACACCTTGTTTGGGGGGATAACTTAGACTACAGCCAATTCTTCTCTTTAAACACTATTTGTTACTATAAAGAAAAAGGAAAGAAAAATTTTAAAAATTCATTAACAGAGTAACTCTGCATTAATCACAGGCCTAATCTGTAAAAACTACCTCAGATATTCAAAAAATTAATAGATGTGAATTCAGTCATTTTAACAACTGACCAGCTATTTAACAAATGATCCAGCTTGGAAGATTGGAGACAGATGAATCTCCAAAATCTCCATTTTTTAATCTATGAGGGGCAAGTCATATATCCCCTTTGATTCTGCCTTTATAAAAATGTTAACACAAATAGTAGCATATAAAATACTGAAAGAAACCTGCACTAAAATAAAGATTTCAAGATTTACTGTAGTTTCCTGGGCTTGTTCTTATTAATTTTTTTTAATAATATGCATTCATGTAGCTGCAGCTGGAAACCACAGTGCCATTTTCTTACTTAGAATTTCTTTAAAGTGATTTCCACATTTTTGTTGAATAATGTATAGTAACATTGCTGGGGGGGCAGCTTTTAAAAAAAATCCTCCAAATGATTTTTTAAAAATCTTTAAAAAAATCTTCCAAGGTGCAATTTCCATAGGTTTATGGTCCTTTCCTAGAAACATTAATATTCAAGTTAACGTCTTCCCCAACCACCCTACCTAAAGTAGGAAACTGCCTGTAATTTTCTTACTACAGAATTTCATCACAGTTTGTGATTATTTTCATTGTGTATTCTCCTCACCTGTCTGGCAGATAAGCACCCAGTCATCAATAGTTACCTACAACTATCTGAGTTTATATATGTAGTCTCATTGAATCCTGACAATCATGTTAAGATAGTTCTTTACATGCCATTAGTCAGAGTGGTAAACTGAGATTTAAGGAACAGGAAGAAATTTCCTAATGTCACACAGCCAGTAATGGCAGTCTGGACTTTAGTTCCTAAGCCCTGTGTCAGAACCACAGAATTGCCTTAATAATACATCTAATAATTTGGCAAAATCCTCTAGTCATAGCTAAGGGATCATAATAAATAGAAAACTTCAACACACTTGCACTGTGACAAACTGTTAGATTTAATATGCTAGTGGACTATTCATTTTAATACAGGTACTTTTTGTTAATTGATTCTTAGGAGCATTTCAGCCCCATGGTGAATTTAATAAAAGTGCTACTTCTGTCAAAGGAAGAAGCAAGGTCAAATCTCTGACTTCAGACTGAAGAGTGGCAGGAAACCAGAGCCCAGTTTTAGTTCTACCTCCTGCTGTGGTTCTGACCAGCTTTAAGAACTCTGCACACAAGCCGGGCGCGGTTGCTCACGCTTGTAATCCCAGCACTTTGGGAGGCTGAGGCGGGCGGATCACGAGGTCAGGAGATCGAGACCACGGTGAAACCCCGTCTCTACTAAAAATACAAAAAAATTAGCCGGGCGTGGTGGCGGGCGCCTGTGGTCCCAGCTACTTGGAGAGGCTGAGGCAGGAGAATGGCGTGAACCCGGGAGGCGGAGCTTGCAGCGAGCCGAGATTGTGCCACTGCACTCCAGCCTGGGTGACAGAGCGAGACTTCGTCTCAAAAAAAAAAGAACTCTGCACACATTGTCCCACCTCCCTACTTTAGCTTTATTATCATCTACAGGGCCCCAAGGCATAATTCACCTTTACTCCTCCAGAATTTCCCTAAAATAGTTTTGAAGTAGGCTTTATCTATAAAACTTTTTATGACTATAACTCTCCCTAATAATAATAAACTACCAAATAACCAAATATGGCTAACATAAATATCTAAAGACTGAAATTATTTTTCTGATTTTGAAAGATTCACTACTCCAAATTTACGTGGGATATATAAATACATACACACATTTATATGTATGCATGCACAAATACATACATATACATACATGCACACCTGTTCATACAATCCATAAATATCTAGGGTATATTTTAAAGGTTTTTGAAGGCTACAAAGTACAAAACCATAACTGAGCATCACAGTTTTATTGAATCCACGGGCTTTTGAATCATTGCTAGTTCCAGAAATAGCCTAGAAGGGAGAAAAATATCTTTTGTGGAAAAACAGGACACTTGGTAACAACCAATAGTCCTGTCTAAAAACGTTGAAAAGTAAGGGGATATTTCTGATACCTGTGAGCATCCCTAGCATCAAATTGGGGCCAGGCAAATAATAGAATCTTAAAAAAAAACAATTCTAAATTAGCCAGGTGCAGTGGGGCATGCCTGGTCCTAGCTACTGGAGAGGCCACCTGGGGAGGATCATTTGAGCCAAGGAGATTGAAGCTGCAATTCAGCCATGTTTGCGCCACTGCACTCCAGCCTGGGTGACAGAGTTTGAGACACTGTCTTAACAACAACAACAAAAATTCTTTCCCTGCCTCCTCCAATGTCCTCTCCATACATGTAAACCATTATCACACAAGTGCCTTACTGTAAAGCACACATGTGTTTGTGATATAGTTACCTTGCTGTGGCTGCAAAGCATATAACTATTATCTCTTCAGGAAGAAGTCTGGGTCTCTCCTGAAGGCAATTATTTCCAGTATCACTGGGAAAAGCTATGTTCTCCAGCAGAAAATCTGAATGGTGAGGGCAAACTTCAGGTAGAGAGACTGTTCATCCTCTCATGAGGGACTGAAATAGCCCAGCATGGACTCTGAAGGAAGAATGGGTCTGGGTAGTGCAATACAGCTGTACTTCAAAAATCAAATTAAGCAGTTCTCCAACTTTCTAGTCTCAGGGCCCCTTTGTGCTCTTAAAAATTATTAAAAACACAAAGAGATTTTGTTTATGTGGGTTATAGCTATGGCTAGTTATCTTATTAAAAAGACTGGGAAATTTTAAATCAATGCATTAATTTTAAAATTATAAATCAATTAATGTGTTAACATATTTATGGGAAAAAAGCACTATATTTTCCAAACCTAAATAAGTGAGAAGAATGGCATTATTTGGTAGTTCTGCAAACTCCTTTACTATCTGGCCTCACAGAAGACATCTGGAGTCTGGTATCTGCTTCTTCATCTGAGCTGTTAAAAGAATCATCTGTCATTGTAGCCT
Organism: Symphalangus syndactylus; assembly: GCF_028878055.3. Lineage (NCBI taxonomy): Eukaryota > Metazoa > Chordata > Mammalia > Primates > Hylobatidae > Symphalangus > Symphalangus syndactylus. The sequence goes on from NC_072428.2 coordinate 108,034,547, forward strand.
CTGGAAAGCTCCAATGTATACATATGGGATATGAGAGTGAAAAAAGAAAATAATGTTTACTATTATTAAGAAAATTGTTTTGAACTCATGGACTACTTGGTAGGGTCTTGAGGATCTTGAATCCTGGACTGTACCTTGAAAGACTACACTCTACTTTCTGTCTTTTTTTTTTCCTTTCATCTCCATCCTTTCATTAAGCCATATGGAACATTTTAGCCTTGTATCAGCGTTGCTATAGAGGATGAAGAGTCCTCTCTCTAAATATACATGTGCCAAAAAGTTAATGAAAGTACAGCATCCCCCACATATCAAATCCCAATGTGGTGGTTGCCTCAGGACCCAAAGGGTCTTCCCCATACTTCTCCAAAGATAAAGTTAGTCTTAGACAGAAAGCTACGACCTTTTGGTCAAATCTCTTCTCCTCATCAGAAATTGCGTGCATAGGAATGCAGGGGAATTAAATAGGCATGATGAATGCATGATTACACAGGCAGAGACACTACTAACTGGTGTCATCAGATAAAAGATTACTTCTCTTTTTCATGATGGCTGAAAAATGATGAGGTACTAAAAAGAATGGAAAGTCAAAACATAAAAGAGAAAAAATGGAACAGTAACAACCAGAGGAAGTTGCCATCAGAATCCACAAGCAGGACAGCAAACAGCAGGGATGCTACTAGAAACACACTAGAACCTAGAGACAAAAGAAACAGCAGTTCCCTGGCTTGGGGGAGAGCATGAGAGAGACGCTTGGAAAAAGGGACACCTGGGTTGAACCCCAGTTTCTCACAAGCTCTTCCAGGCTTCATGGTACCACACTAACTACTAACCACTCTACATACTATAGAGTTAAAAAATGGGTTAATAATAGAGGAAACTGGTGGAGGGGGACACATGAGAACCCTCTCTACTTTCTACTCAATTTTTCTATAAAACTAAAACTGCTCTGAAAAAGGTCTTTTTTTTTTTTAAACAGAGTTTCACTCTTGTTGCCCAGGCTGGAGTGCAATGGTGCCATCTCGGCTCACTACAACCTCCGCCTCCCAAGTTCAAGCAATTCTCCTGCCTCAGCCACCTGAGTAGCTGGGATTACAGGCACCCGCCACCACACCTGGCTAATTTTTTGTATTTTTAGTAGAGATAGGGTTTCACCATGTTGGCCAGGCCAGTCTTGAACTCCTGACCTCAGGTGATCTGCCCATTTTGTCCTCCCAAAGTGCTGGGATTACAGGCATGAGCCACTGTGACCAGCAAAATAGTCTTGCATTAAAAAAAAAGAAAAAAAGAACCATCACAGTAAAGTATAGTGAAGTACTCCAGGGTCCACAGACACATACTCAACCAAACAACAGAACTAGGTAATGTGTAAAAAGTGTCCTCCTCACTGGCTCCAGTTTCATCTATGGAAGAAGAAAATAAAGATAGAAAAAATGTATTCACCTAAAATCAGAAAATGCATATTTCTGTATCACATAAAAAAGACAAAAGCAAGAAATTATTTCTATGTCTATACAATATCCATTAATCTAAACTACTTGATATAAAGATGCATCTATATTTAACAAGGAAAATTTGGAGTCAATCTAAATACTTTCATTCAGCAAATACTTACTGAGCCAGGTATGACAGAGCAGTGAACAGAATAAAATTCCTGCCCTCAAGGAGCTTACATTCTATTGGGAAAAGTAAAACAAACAATAAACATGTAAAAATATATAGTATAGTCAGCCCTCTCTATTCATGGGCTGGGGATTCACACTCACAGATTCAACTGAGGATAGAAAATAGTTGGGGACGGGGAGAGAAGAATGGTTGTAATCTGTACCAAACATGTACAAACTTCTTGTAATTATTCCCTAAACAATACGGTATAACAACTTTTTACAGAGCACTTACACTGACTTAAATACTATAGAGAAAATTGAAAGTATATGGAAGGATATGTGTAGGCTGCATGCAAATAGTACGCCATTTTATATCAGGGACTTGGGCATCTGTGGATTTCAGTGTTCCAGGGTGTCCTGAAACCAATCCCCACTGACGCTGAGCGATGACTACATATCAGAGAGTGATAAATGTAGTGGAGCTAAATAAAGCAAGAAAGGATGGAGATTGCATGCAGCGTAGACAGGAGTTCCCGTTTTAAATAGATGGTCAGAGAAAGCCTCACTAAGATGACATTTCAGCAAACATCTAAAACAGTGAGGGAAAGAGCTACAGGTCCATTTAGGAGAGCTTTGCAGACAGAGAAAACAAATATGAAAGCTCTAGGGCTGGAACAGGCAAGGGGGCCAGTAGGGCTGTAGAAGAATAGGAATGATGCTAAGAAGCGATTCAGAAACATAACAGAGGTAGATTATGCAGCCTTGAGGCCACAGAAAGGCCTTGGCTTTTTACTCTGAGCAAGATGGTGGCCAGTGGAAGGCTGTGAGCTGAAGGGTGACATGATCCTGCTCTTGTTTTAACAAGATAACTCGATGGCTATGGAAAACGGAAACTGGAGTGGGGCAGCTACACAAGTGGGAGGACCAGTTAGGAAGGTATTAAAATAATTCAGACAAGAGGGTTGCAGTGGGCAGAATAATGGCCCCTAAAGATGTCCACATCCTAATCTAGGGGACTTGTGAATATGTTCCCTTACATGGCAAAAGGGATGTTGCAGATGTGATTAAGTTAAATATCTTGAGATGGGAAGACTATCCCAGATATGGGTTAGTCAAATGTAACAGCAAGGGTCATCATAAGAGGGAGACAGGAACCTTGGAGTCAGAGAAAGAGGCATGACAACAGAAGCAGAAATGAGAGAGAGAGAGAGAGACAGGGACAGACAGACACTGCAGGAGGGATAGATACTACAACACGCTACCCTGCTGGCCTTGAAGACAGAGGAAGGGACCATAAGCCAAGGAATGCAGGCAGCCTCTAGAAGCTAGAAAAGACAAGGAAATGGATTCTCCCATGGAACCTCCAGAAGAAATGCAGCCCTGATGACTCATTTTAGACTTCTGACTTCCTGAACTGTTAAGATAATAAATTTGTGTTCCTTCTAAGCCAGGACGTTTGTGATAATTTGTTATAGCAGCAATAGGAAACTAATACAGGTTGGGGTAGGTGGAGATGGGGTGAGGCAGTAAGATTTTAGGTACATCCTATTCCTAGAGCCAACAAGATTTACAGAGACTGAATGTAGGGTATGGGAGAAAAAGAGAAATCAAGTCCAACGTTATTTTTTTCCTGAAAACTACAAAAATAGAGTGATTTTTGATTAGAACAGTGTTGGCAAAAATCTGATTACAGTAGGTTCAAGGGAGAATGGACAAAAAGGAATTGCAGTCAACTAGCAGGCAACCATTCTAAGGACTTTTGCTGCAATAGGACAAAAGGAAACAATGTCACAACAGCTAAAGGGAAGGCAGGGTGGATTTGAGGAAAAACTTGATGATATCTGAATATGTGAGTGGGACAGACCTGAGTGCACAATAACCAGCTGGACCCGAGCCTCAGACATGGACGGTTTGCCAGAGCGAGGGGAGGAAAAGCGAACACATGGGTACTGGTGCCCATGAATGGGTTGATGTGCTGATGGCAGAGTCGAGAAGCTCTTTCTGATTGCTTCTATGTTCTCAATGAAACTGAAAGCAGCTGAGAGTGAAGTAAAGCAAAAAGGTACTGAAGGTCTCAGAAGAGTGAAGAAAGTGTGAAAGAATCTAGGAGAACAGGTGAGCAAAAGCATTGAGAAATGCCATACAATTGCCAAGCAGCAAAAAGGACCAACAGGAGGACTTGGTGAATCTAAAGTGAGGGCAGTCAGCAAGGTTGGATGTTTTCTCTCCAGGCTTGTGCAAGCCTATTGGTGTGGGCATGAGGTAGGCAGAGAATTTAATTTCACTGGCACCAGGGTTTTACCAAGTGAGGACCAAGGGAATTTGGGGCATCTGCAAAGGAGGAATTGCAGCAATAGTTCATGGGGTCTAAGAGGGGTAAGGAGATGTCCAAGAACTGAGGTTTCAGTAAATAAATGATATGCAGTGACTGAAAATCTCAAAGTTGAAGAATAGCTAGGGATACATTCACTCACAATATATTAAGAATGCAAGCAGGCTGCACAAATTCCTGTGTAGAGCATGTGCCCATTTTTGAGAGATCTGTATTATATGTGTTCATTAACGCAGAGAAAAATGGTTACTTCTGAGTCATGGAAAAATTTCCTCTTTTGTATCTTTGAAGATATTCAATGAAGAACATTTATTACATTAATAATTAGAAAAAAAGGATATCTTAAATAGCACAACTATTAAAATATCTTGTATATTATGTCATTTAAAATTGTACCTACCTAAATTACACATTTCTGGCTATGCTAAATTCTAGCAGGCACTACCAATGCTCATTGAGATGGCACAGGTTTTTATAAGCAAATACATTTGATTGGGCTGTGCTTCTCTATGGAAAGTTTTCAAAATTAAAACATTACCAAAGGATATCCACAGCAAGGGCTGTGGTTCAGCCAGTACACATCAAGATGGTGTAATGAATGTGATCTGTCCTGGCATTTTAAGCATCCTTTCTGATTTACTGCTACCTGCGTGGTTTCTGTTAATTGTTTTTCTTTCTTGTTCTTCTTTTTTTGTTTGTTTTTTTTTTTTTTTTTTTTTTTTTGAGATGGAGTCTCGCTTTGTCACCCAGGCTGGAGTGCAGTGGCAAGATCTTGGCTCACTGAAAGCTCTGCCTCCCAGGTTCACGCCATTCTCCTGCCTCAGCCTGCCGAGTAACTGGAACTACAGGCACCCACCACCACGCCCGGCTAACTTTTTGTATTTTTAGTAGAGACGGGGTTTCACCATGTTGGCCAGGATGGTCTCGATCTCCTGACCTCGTGATCCGCCTGCCTCGGCCTCCCAAAGTGCTGAGATTACAGGCATGAGCCACCACACCTGGTGCTGTTAAATATTTTGAATGCCACCCCTACTCATAGCTAATGGAAAAACAGCTGATGACAGAATATAGAAGAATAATAAGGTTTTGGTTCTTCAACCATGTGAAATACCGTATAGTCAAGAAGGCTATGATTTATTAATACTAGAAACGCTAAAAATAGTTAAAATGCTTGATTAAAAAATGAGAAATATAAAACTGTTGTATAACTCGTTTACAATTATGTTATGGTGGTAGGTTTATGGGTAAATCTTAAAGTCAGTAATTTAACAATCAAATGATATATGTTTCCATTAAGAAAAGGAAGTATAACTTTCTGGTACATAAAGAATTAGAACTCTGTTATTAGTGAGAAAAAATAACCCATGGAGAAAGACTAATCCCACATGGACCCAGAGTCATTGTTCATGTACCAAAAAAAAAAAAGAAAAAAAAAGAAATATACTTTAAAATATCATATAATGCTATTTACACAGTTAAGAAAAGGATTAATGAAGAAACATTTGAATTGTCTGTAAATCAAATTGTTACATTTTACAAAACTGTTAAAAACTCAATTCTCATAATTATAATCACTAACAAAAATGTCAAAAGTTGCTCCATTATTATTACTATCTAACCATCTTCATTCCTTAGTTAAATGTATCAAGATTTAAAAACTGGCTTCTTAAACATTGTGACTTTTTTCCTTAAGCAAATATTTATATAATTTAATGTCATCTTGTAACTAAAAATATATATACACTCTCATATTAAAGGGGCAGTTTAATTTGTTATGAAGAAAAATGGTAGTGAATGTTTACCAGGAGTTACACTTGGTTAGTTACAATGTAAAGACAAATTGACTTAGAGACAATTTGAGACTGTTAAGAGACACCACAGAAAGAGCAACAATGCCCTGCAAAAATCAATATTCAATTCACCAACGGGAAGAGGAGCTAAATAACAAAATTTTAGATTACAGGGTTACCAACATGCTTCTAACATTTTAAATCATTTCAGGGGCATCCAGAAAAAAAAATGCACAAGCTGGTTTTCAAAGCAATGAAAAGTAGGACAATAAAGAGAGTTGGAAAGTCCAAAAGCAAAAATGCAGAAAACTAGGCCGGGTGTGGTAGCTTATGCCTGTAATCCCAGCACTTTAAGAAGCTGAGGCTAGCAGATCACTTGAGGCCAGGAGTTCAAGACCAGCCTGGGCAACATGGCGAAACCCTGTCTCTACTAAAAATAGAAAAATTAGCTGGGCGTGGAGGTGCATGCTTATAATCCCAGCTACCTGGGAGGCTGAGGCAGGAGAATTGCTTGAATCAGGAGGCAGATGTTGCAGTGAGCTAAGATCATGCCACTGCACTCCAGCCTGGGCAACAGAGCAAGACTCCAAAGAAAAAGAATGTTCTAAACTGAAATAAGTTGATTAGAGAAAATAACTAGCCAAATTATTTCAGGGCTATAGAAAAATACTGTTCGCTGTCAACTACCAGTACTTAAACTATAAAGTATATTCATAAATTCATAACATAATTTGTGTTATGAGCAATCATACATTCTGACAGTGTTATAAGCCAAAATTATCTGACATCAACCCTCATTTTATTGAAGAAGCATTGATATAACTGTTTTCCATGCTTTTGTTCCATGTTCAAATTTTTATAGATCTTCCTTGCTTTTCTTTTTTTTTTTTTTTTTTTTTTTTTTTTGAGACAGAGTCTTGCTGGAGTGTAGTGGTGCAATCTTGGCTCACGGCAATCTCTGCCTCCCGGGTTCAAGTGATTCTCCTGCCTTTGCCTCCCGGGTAGCTGGGATTACAAGCATGTGCCGCCATGCCCAGCTAATTTTTGTATTTTTAGTAGAAAGAGGGTTTCACCATGTTGGCCAGGATGGTCTAGATCTCTTGATCTCGTGATCCACCCGCCTCGGCCTCCCAAAGTGCTGGGATTACAGGTGTGAGCCACCACGCCCGGCCTGCCTAACCATATTTGAATACTTGTTCAGTCTAGAAAACATGTACATGAAATTATTAAATAAGGAACATTAGCAAATGTTATGAGATCAAACTGGCAAATGGTTTGAAGGCTACACAGCCCATCTGCTTCCTGAGATGATCTGCTGCAGATTCAGTTCACAGCAGACCACTCTGCTGTGGTGCCCATCCCTCTCTATATCCCACTGTCTTCCCCATGCCTCACCACCCCACCTGATCACTTCCACCCCAGCTACTTTGCCCAAGCATCCTGCCTCTCACTTATATCAATGAATTTTATGCAAAAGCACCCATTCATACTCAGCCGTTACAGTTTTACATTGATATTGTGGAAACCATGACCACACTACCCAATATCTCCAATTTGAAGAGGCAGAGAAGAAAAACTTTAGAGCCCAGTATCAGGAAAAGTTTCTCTTCCCTGAGGAAGTAATTGCTACAGCTTTTTTCTACCATATAAACAACAACACATCATGTGTAACTCAAGCTGCTCCTATTTTATTTTCCCTTTTAATTGATTCAGGAAACTTACAATTCTAATCATTTGCTCCAAACCAAGAGCTCAGCTTCTGGTTTATGTACTGGGACTCGAGTAAGATTTCATTAGAAGAAGAGGTCTTATTATTAAAAGGTTTGTAAACTACTGCTCGAGTCCCTAATTTTTATAGACTTACATTTTCCATTTTGCTGTTTTTATTCCTGTAAACCACTTCAATTCCTACATGAAACCATTAGAGGTGTAAGTGAATAATTATATCAACTGTAATAGCAATCAGTTGATTGCATACAGTTCTTAATGTCTTAATAACTCATGTTTTATTTTAATCCAACAATTCAAGAAAGCTCCTTTAGTGCTATTTCTACAGGCTTCTTTAAGAAAGTTTCCAGGCTGAGTCACTTTGAGGCACTTGCTGACTTTTGAAAAAGCTGTCCTGTGAAAAACCACTGCCTCTTTTTCTCATCAAGTAGATGGGCAAAAGAAAAAGACTAGACAAATTTGCTGGCCATCTTGCTTACTGAGCAGAAAGCCTTTCCAGCCCTAACACCTAATCAGCATCAGCAATTTCACTGCACACCCTGATGTGATGTTACACAAATATACCAGCTTTATGAGTGACCGTCCTTTGGATCAGTGGTTCTCAAACTTCAGCATGCATCAGAATCACCCAGAGGACTTGTGGAAACACGGAATGGAACACTTTACTTTATCCCCAGAGTTTCTGAGTTAGTTGATCTAGGGTAAGCGTTCTAAGAATTCGCATTTTTAATGAGATGAAGCTGATGTTGCAGGTCTGGAAACCACACTTGGAGAATAAAAGCCTCAGATCATTCAATTTTCCTGCTTGATAATCTTCAGGGACTCTGCACTGCTTATCAAGTTAAGCACATAAATGCTTCAGCTTAGCATTCAAAACCTCCTGGAGAGAGCCCATTGGAACTCCTACTCCATCAGTCCACACCCCTGTGCCTTCATCCATTTACCTCCTCACTGCCCAGAGCACATGCAGACCCTGTGCTCTGGCTCTTTCTGATCAGAACACACTTCTCATTGCTCTTTTCATTAAGGTACTCATTCTTCAAAAGACTACAAGAATGCCACTTCTTCCCAGAAGCCAACCATTACTCATCTTCATTAGAACTCTTTTCTCTGGGCTTTACTAAAACACACAAGCCAGCCCTGCATTCTAATTAGTAGCTATTACCTAGCTCTCTTCCACGAGATTATATAGAAGAGTAGTTAAGAAGATGCATTTGGAGATAGAAAGACCTGGGTCCAATCTTTGGCTTGGCACTTAGCTGTGTGACACAGAACACTTTCCTTAACCATGAGCCTTTAAGTGAGATAACAACAGTACCTACTTCCAGGGATACTCATGAAGGTTAAATGACATAATCCACATAAAACACTAAATAGCATGCCTAGCAGTTAGGGCTCAGCAAACAAAGGCAACTATTTCCTGGAGGTTTTGGAACAGCCTCCAATTTTTCAACATTTCTCCCGTGTCAGGTTTATGTCTCTTCACCTTGAATCTAAGCTCTGTGACTGCCTGATTAATAGAATATACAATAGCCTTCCCTTATCTATAGGGAATATGTGCCAAGACTCTAAGCGCATGCCTGAAACCACAGATGGGACCTATATATATGGTTTGGTTCAAGGCTGCAGTGTGCTATGGTCATGCCACTGCACTCCAGCCTGGTTGACAGAGACCCCTTCTTAAAACAAAACAAACAAGCAAACAAACAAGCCACTTCTATAGTCATTGGTACAAAACAGCCATACTGCTTTGTAATTTCAAGTAACCAAAGAATGACAGATAAATAGGAGAGACTAACAGTCACTTTGAAAAGCAAGAAATTCGTGAGGCCACCATCTGCATACAAGGAGAGATCAAAAGAAGACACGGCAAAGCAATTGCACAAAATAAAACAACTTTGAGGGAGGTGCACAAAATCCAGGGAAACCTAAGTAGGTGGGGACCAAACAAGAGAAACATGGTTACTTTTATTAGATATATTACAAATATTAATATTTTGCAAATACTTTGTATTCTTACTTTGGCCCTATTATTACACAGCCCTCCACAGTGGGTCTAAGAAAAATACCATATCAGTCATGGTAGATAATCTTAACAGCCGAGTACTTTTCCACTGCCACACTTATCACAAATGGAACTTATTATGGTTAGTGTTCTTTACTAGACAATAAATTGTAGAAGTACCAGGACTATTTAGCATACACTCTCTTCCCAGTGCAACACCTGATATGATAAATATACATTGAGAAAATATTTACTAGGTGAGTGTTGAACAGCTAAGCACTAAAAAGGCCATTGGAAGAACTAGAACAAATGCCTGAATTAATTGAGCATGAATTCACATGGAGTATAAACACAATGTCCTTAAAAAACAAAGTTTCTACCCTGACACAGAAATTGTACTAGGAACAACTATTTGCTGTCACCAGTTAGAAAATAAGGCACTCTTAAGGTTAGCATGGTGGTACACACCTGCAGTCCCAGTTACTTGGGAGGCTGAGGTCAGAGGAGCTCTTGAGCCCAGGAGTTTGAGTCCAGGTTTAGCAACATAGCAAGACCCTGTTTCTAACTAAGAAAAAAAAGAAAAGAAAATAGAGAAAAAAAAAGAAAAAGAAGAGAGGAAATAAAAGAAAATAATGCACTCATGCTGGAGGAGATACTTTTATTCCCAATCTCTTCTGTCTATTCAAGTCCTGTTAATACCTCCGTGCCCCACCTCCCCCCAACACACAACAAATTACCTACATTTGGAGCCATCACCCAGAATTCAGAGCTTCATGGAACCATACTTTAATTAACGTCAACTGTAACTGCTTCCTCAGATTCCTTCTTTCCCTTTTACTGTCAATCTATTTCCAAAAGTGGTTAACATAATCTCCCTTAAACACTGTTTTTATCACATCTGTTTCCTACCTCAGAGCCTACAGTGAATCTCAATTGTCAACTGTCTGAAATCTAAACTTATTAAGAGTTTAACATATTCCCAATATCTATTAAGAGTTTCTAAAGCTCTTCCATTAGTTGTCCTACCTACAGTCCACCAAACCAAACTCACAACTTGTTACTATTCCCATACAGGCACAAAAACACATGGTACCTCTGATGTAGCCAAGCAGACATGATGGAAGGTTGCATCTCAGTTACACCAATCAAGTCTCATTATTTTGTCAAGAAACTCCAGAAGGAAGCCCAATACACTTTTGAGACTTTTTTACGAAAAATGTATTCCCAGGCAGTCACGGAAAGAGACTCATCAATAGAAAATCATCAACTCTAAGTTAACTTGACAGGATTACTTAAAAGTTTGTCTTAAAAAATCTAATGTAAAACTAGATTCTGTTGATTCAAGGCTTCATGAAAGGAAACCTGAACTTTCTAACAAGGCCAATGACACATCCGCATTTTAATATATCAATTACTTAAAATACTGAACTCTTCCTTGGTAGTGCCTCTATCATGACCCTGGCTTACATAATCTACCCTCGCAAATTCACTTCAACTTTCATTGATTGGAAAAAATAAAGAATTTTATAACATCAAGCAAATCCATGCAACAGCCTTTCATGGAAACCAAACCAAATTTCTATTTAAGGACTCAATTTACTACCTGCTGATGTTTTGCAGATACAAAACCAAAAAAAAAAAAAAAAAAGATCAGATATGACAAACTAAAAGATTTACAAATTTAAAAAAAAATGCGACTACAAGAAACAGACTTAATGACTGAAATATGCAAAGATGGTCAGGGTAGAAAGAGCAGTTCCTTAGTAATCGTGTCCTTGTGTATTTCAGAAATCTCCATCACTTCCCTAAACTCAGGTCATGCAGCATTCTCACGTGTACCAGCGTGTTCTCTCTCATCCCATTAGAATCATAACCTACTTACAGAAAAGTATAAGCTTTTGGTGTAATTAATAAGAAGGACACATTAAAAATCAATGACGTTCCTCTACATTATCATACTTGCCATTCAATAGGATCTTAGAAATCTTCAAGGCTTTACTTCTCTTTATAATTACCTGTGCTCAATTGCAAGGGAACAGTAAATGAATGATTAAACATAGAATACTAACAATTTCTTTGTAGCTTCAATTTCTGTGCAGCTTTTGAAATTTACAATTGATTACAGGTGTGTAGAAATGGTCTGAGCCTTCGTAGCAATTAAAGTAAAAAATTCATAAATGACAACTTTCACCTCTAGGAAAATGCTTAGTTTCATTAATGTTGCCTTGTGGGAGAGACATGGTGAGGGCTAAGGTTAGGAGTCAGACAGAAAATGGCATATATATCCTATTAGCTTTACTTTCTCTGTTCCTAAAGTAGGGGTACTACCACTGATCTCAAGAGATTTCATAGGGATAAGAAATAATGCCTACGAAGTGCCGGACATACAACCAAAACCTAACAATATTAGGCTTCATCTCCATCCCCTGCTCAAACTCTAGCTTGTTGCAAATAGCAGTTAACCTCAGGATTCCTGCAAAGCATGAGCCAAATGGAATTACCCTTTTCTTGACTTTGGTTTGCTTACTGCCTAACCCACCATCATGGGATGGATGGAGTTGGCTGTAGAAAAGAAACTGTTTTAGTTTAAAATGACAAAACCACCCTCTTCCTTTTCCATTTTTTAGTTTACTTTTAGCTGGTTGTGAACAGAGGTGGCTGCAAACAGAATTATTTATGCAAAGTTGAAAATAATGCCACACAAAATTTAAAAATTTACATAATAAAGATGATGCTGTACACTGTATATGAGCACACTGCTTTAGACCCTTGTTTCCTCTTATAATCAAAACATAGAATTCCTCATAAAGATGGCAAAAGAAATTTCTGCAAAAACCCATGACTTGTAGCTTAGCCACCAAGTGTCAGGATGAGGTGGCTAAAATGTAATCAGAATGGGGCCTCAAAGGAATACCTTGTATTTTCAGGTCACATGGAATTCTAAAAATGAACTGTTAATTAGACTGACAGTCCCCACAATTGTGATCATCGTCATAGTGTACAAAAATATATTCCTGGTTTCATCCTATTTGTAACCCTGATTCTATCCTGCACCAGAATGGATCAAATGGTATGTGGGAGATTGAGCTGGGAAAAGCCTCATCTTTAGTTTGTTCTCCTTACATATATCTTGATAACTTATTAATAATCAGCAGGCAAATGCTACCCAGTTACTTCAGTTGCTTATTATATGGGTCAGAAATGGTGATCATAAACATTATGCTTTCATGACCTCATCACCTGCATTTTCTAATATATGGAAAAACAATGTTTTGCATGGTATTCTATTTTTTTGTTTGTTTTTTACTAATGGTAAATGTTTATCAAAGAAAAAACTGACCAGAAGTAACGAATCAAAGTTGCTCATTTCAGTGTTTGTCCTGCTGGAACAAATACAATGCTGCTTAAAAATCATCAGCTATTTGTTCCTTCTGAAAACTGATTTGCTTGCAGAAACAACACAAAATCTGGTCAACATCCTTCTTCCTTTCTCTAGCATGGCACAAAAGCGTTATCTCAACAGACAGGAAAGGAAACTTTAATTTATGTTTTCATAAATTCAGCTCTGCTCAGCAAATTCATTCATTCATTAATTATAATGAACAGCACAAAAAGGGTATGTTTTGGTCAATCAAATGCCTGCATTCACAGAATTTTGAAATACAAAAGACTGCATGTTTTACTTAGCTGAAACCAACAAAAAGCCAGATTGTTTTTCTTTTATCAGGATTTAGCAGACATGTCATATGAGGAAAACATTCACAATACTCTCTAGCATACTCTTTGGCTGTTTTTAAAACTAGAGTGGAACGATTATTCTATTTAAAGTGATTGCCTGTGTTCTATGTGAAGATTCTAGCACTGAACCATACAACCATAAAGGCTTTTTAATTTGAAAAATAAGTCATTTAATTTCTGCATAAGAAACTGTAATTCAATTTTAAATAGTAAAATACGTAATACATTTTGAAAGGGTCCTGAAGTTGTTAAAATGGGCATTTTCAGAATAATTACTTTTAGTTTAAAGGTATACTTTTTCAAGAAAATCACTGCATCATTATGCAACGTATTTGAATAGAGTTTTTACATTTACTTTAGCAAAAATATATTATTTATTTATTTTATTTATTTATTTGAGACGGAGTCTCGCTCTATCACCCAGGCTGGAGTGCAGTGGCTTGATCTTGGCTCACTGCAACCTCCCCCTCCTGGGTTCAGGCGTTTCTCCTGCCTCAACCTCTCAAGTAGCTGGGATTACAGGTGTGTGCCACCACACCTGGCTAATTTTTGTACTTTTAGTACAGATAGGGTTTCACCATGTTGGCCAGGCTAGTCTCGAACTCCTGATCTCAAGTGATCCACCTGCTTCAGCTCCCCAAAGTGCTGGGATTGCAGGCATGAGCCACCGAGCCCAGCCTGAGATACATCTTATAATCACTGGCAAATTAAATCTGCCTGTCCTAAGGCAAGGGCTCACTGTTGCAAGTGGTTGGGCTCAGTTCTATAGAGAGGATGGGGGTCAACAAGCTATTACCTCATGTGGACTGTTTGCATTAATAGCCATAAATAGAGGGACCTCATACCAAATTTGCCTGCCACCATGCCTGGCTAATTTTTGTATTTTTAGTAGAGACAGAGTTTCACCACATTGGCCAGGCTGGTCTTGAACTCCTGACCTCAAGTGATCTGCCCACCTCGGCCACCCAAAGTGCTGGGATCATAGGTGTGAGCTGCCGTGCCTGGCCAATTTTAGCAAAATCAGTTTTAAAAATAGTCCTTCCTTGACTAGAATTACCTCCTTAAGCAGCATTTCCCAAGCAGCAGCAATTTGGTCCCCCATGGAGAGACCTTCTTGTTGTCACAACCGAAGAGTTGCTACTGGCATCTAGTGGGTAGAGACCAAGGATGCTGCTAAATATCTTACATGTAGAGGACAGCTTCCCGCAAACAGCGAAAAAATAAATGGTCCCAAATATCAACAGTGCTAAGGTTGAGAAATCCTGCTTTAAAGCAAAATTACTTAAGAGCTTTAAATTTTATTTTTAATTTTGAACCAAATGAACAGTCAAGTTTTTGAAAAGGAAGATCATTCTAGGCAAACTCAACATACTGAGTCACGGTCTGAGAAAAGTAAAACTTAGGCCTAGATGACACTACACAGAACAATTAATTTTAAATATATAAAGTCAAGAAACAGAATTTTCTAAACAGATACAATTTTGGCATAATACATCTTCACTTACATGTACTTCAAACTTTATGCCTGCTACATAATAGGTACTCATCAAATCCTTATTGAGGAAGGAAAGAGGGAAAGATCTATCTTCCTATATCTTAACCCATGATATTTTGAAAGATAATATTGAAATCAAGATAGGCCCCTTCCTTCTTGGACTTCAACAGGTTGTTAATGTTCTCCCAAGTCCTCCCTTCTTTCATAGTACTACAATGTAGCCAGCCAGCCACGGCCATTTTCCAGGCTCCTATGCAACTAGGAAAAGTTTCATGTCTACAAAAGGTCTCACCAATACACCTGTGTGCACTCTGCAGAAGAAAGACCATACTTAGAGGAAATGCTTGCCCTTCATTTCCCATCTTTCCCCCTTACCATATGTTGGGATGTGGAGCTGGCACTGATCCTGTTTTAAGCATGCTGATGAGGCTAACTCCCTAAGAAGAGTAGTAAAACAAAAATAGCCTGGGTTGTTGAATGACCACTTGGCATGGTGCTAACTCTCCAGCTGGGATCACTCACCTCCAGATTGTTATGTGAGAGAAATGAACTTATTTAATCTACTGTATGTTGAGTCTCTTTCTTACAGCCACTTGTACAAGGCAATTCTAGAACTGATAGTCTCCTATGTTATTGGGGTGATAAATGCATTCTATCTGAAGAAATGTTAAACTGGCTAATTTTAAAAAATTTCAATGCAAATAACAATTGAAAGTCTAGATTATATAGTTACTTTATATGAAGGTTATGAGGAAGAATTGCCATGGGTTTATTATGGTCAATCTCATTTATCCAATCTAAAAGGAAAAAGGCACAGAAAAAATCTGAAGATTATTGCCAAAGGAATTCATTGTTTAAATGATATAATATTTATGTAAACTCATGCTAATGATGGCAGGCTGGGCACTGTAAAATGTAGGCTTAAGCACATAATTTTGACTTTTAAAATTTTATAATTATAGCATTTTCGTCATCTTGACTTTGTCTCTGTTTGACTAAGATACCTGTAAGAATACCAGTAGCAAGAGGAAAAAAGAAACAAAGGCTAGAAGACTCCACAAAATAAGTAATTCATCTTCAATCACGGATTTCTGTATAAATTGTGTACTCAGATTTTGAATAGCCAATTAAATTTAATTCCAATGATTCTGTGCCTATCTTGGTGTTCAGAAAATGCAGCTGCTTCTCTTTGGGCACATTCTTTATTGAACTACAAAATATTTTTCTTTGGACTTTATCTAAATGTATCTGTTTGTTCAAAGATTTATTCCTGCTCTATGTGAATATGGAGGAATTGTTGACAAACTAAATATTTCCCATGAGAATCAATTAAAATATATTTCAGTTAATCAGCTTTATGCAATTCAGATTTTTCCATCAATATTGCTCTTTTTAAAAATTAATGTCTTCAACCCTATCGTGGACTTTTTATACTAGGAAGTATCTATACCTTAAATATATGAAAATAGCAAAGGTACCAAGATATATATTGCAATCTCTTAACATCCTCCTCATCCCAAATCATATTTACGGATTGTTTTGAAAAGTCCATTGCCATTAATTCAATGATGTATGCAATTTTTAATAACTTGAAATCAAAGCATCAAGATAACATGATTTAAAAAGTAAAATAGCTTCATCTGAAATATATGTTTAAAGATTTTAAAATTCTAAAGAATTTGAATGTCTCACAACAAAATCATTTCTAAATTTAATAAAGTTCAGTGTACAAATTAGGTATCTTTATAATTTATATATTAAGTTCAAAACTATTTACTATTTTCAGAGGAATATTAATTTTGGCTGAAAAAAAAAAAAAAACCCCAGATGCACTTCCTTCACAGTTGAATAGCAGCACACTGATTACCAATTGAGATTTTGATTCTTGATTTAGGAGTAAATTGATCTCATAACGTAAAACAAAATTAAAATGACAGTTTCACAGCCTCTCTCCTTCCCAATTTCTTTCTAGGGCATTAGTCACTCAGTTACATTCCAACCATACAGGAAAAGGCAAACAGATGACATACTGTAACCAGTGAATGTCCCAGGGAACACTCAATCAGTAAATCACCACAGCGATGCTATGATGGCTACCACAGGTATGTGAAGACGACATTATTACCTACTGTAAAAAACACAATCATCTAAATAAAGAAATCACAATTCTCAATTTTAAACCAAAAAAGCTTTAAGAATCTCCATAGGCCGGGCACAGTGGCTCACGCCTGTAATCCCAGCACTTTGGAAGGCCAAGGCGGGCAGATCACGAGGTCAGGAGATCAAGACCATCCTGGCTAACACAGTGAAACCCTGTCTCTACTAAAAATACAAAAAATTAGCCGGGCGTGGTGGCAGGCGCCTGTAGTCCCAGCTACTTGAGCGGCTGAGGCAGGAGAATGGCGCGAACCTGGGAGGTGGGGCTTGCAGTGAGCCGAGATCACACCACTGCACTCCAGCCTGGGCGACAGAGTGAGACTCCGTCTCAAAAACAAAAAAAAAAGTCTCCATATACACCAAGTTCCACATGGCAGGCTGTGTGAAAATGAACTGGAAGCTCTTATGCATGCCATATCTGTGGCCTTCGATAAGCCAGAAGTCTCCAGGCTTTTTTGTTTGATTTTATCTATAAACAAAGGAAACTGGTCTTGGCCAGTGGTTCTCCACAGGAGCAGTACCCTAGGATGTGTTTTGGAAACAGATGAGCATTTTTGGCTTTCACAGTGATTGGCACTTAGGGAGGCAGGGCAAAGATGTGGTTCCTTTCCACATATCCAGGAACTGTGCCATGTTTCAAATATCTCTCTGTTCATTCCTTTCACTGGAACCTTCTATATGACCAGTCTAGAGGGTAACTCCTTTTTACTTATTAAATAAGTCAATATAATTTTTAACTGAATTTTCCAGGGATTCAACTCCTGCGTAAGTGTGTACTTTTGTTTGCAACTTTACTAAGCCATTCGCCATTTCAGAAAATCACCTCACCCACCACAAATCTGCTGACTAAGAGTAAACAACACAGCAGGATGGGATCAGGATTCTTTTGCAACTATTATATTCATGTCAATGCCATGAATAGGTTCAAATAGACATGTGTTTTATCACATCTTTCAGTACAGTCATGTCTGAGCATTTATATATTGAGTACATCATATTTTATTTTAAATATTTTCCTGTTATCTTTGTATTGGTTTTGTAATTTTTAACAGAACCTACTTATACATGCAATTCTCCATAAATTTCATTGCAGGATAGTAAGAAGGTGATAAAACATTTTATGAAAAGGAGACACCACATCTGATAGGGATGCAAAACACTGACCTACAATATCATCTAAGACTCCCTGTAATTCTAACATTCCTTGACTCTATGAAAAATGTTCATAGGGCAAGTGCTGATTATTAGCAAGCCTTTACCTCTACTCTCACATTTCAACATTTCAAAGTATTGCAATTAAATTAAAAAGAGAAATACATGTGGTTGCTAAGGTGATACATAAAAACACAGACTTCACTAAACGTTCAAACATTGATGTGAGTCGTGGGGAATTCCATAGTGCTGATGCCTTTCACAGGTTAACACAGAAGGACAAAAAAAAATAAAAATATCTAAGGCGCAGCTGGAGCCCTTCACTTCTATCTCGCCACAAGAGGCTATACTACTGGCCTCCATCGCTGACTGTGCCCTTGTTCCGTCCTTGGGCTAAGGGTCACATATGTTAGTTATATGCTGCCTCAGCATTTCTCCCAAAAATTTCATTCAGGAAAATATACATTTGCCAGCAATACAGATGTTCTCAATGTGGAATAGGATGAACATAACCAAACTGTAAATGTCTACTTAGCAGAACTTGTCATTCAAAAGGCAACACCTTCAACTCAATATTGGCTTGCCGACAGTATAACTATACTACCATTTTTCTGTGGCAATTTGTTCCTGCAATCAAATTGATGGATAATCACTACATCTGCTATGCCAACTTCTGGTTTATGAAAATACATTGATGACATGACTTCAGGAACTCTCTCTTCTTCCCACACAACTGAGTTCTCCCCATGTCCACCTTCTCCATTATTACGTCTGACCATCCAGCACTACCACCTCCCTCCTCTACCATATAAGCTCCTGTCACAGGCAACAATGTGTTAACATTCCACAGATTTTCATATGTACATTAAATTAGACTTCCTAAGACAAGGTTTGAGGAAACAATTCCCTGATGAAATAAGATAAACCCATACTTAATAAATATATCCTTCTTGGCCAAATGACCAAGAACCAAAAAATAACTAATCACAGACAAAGTATTAAATAGAAAAGAGGGAAAAAAGCACCAAATTATGTTTGATCTACAAACCAAAACAAACGCAAGATCCAGAATATTGAATTGGAAAACTGCATCAAGAAAGTCTAATCACCTTTTTTTTTTTTTTTTTTTTTTTTTTTTGAGATGGAGTCTTGCTCTGTCGCCCAGGCTGGAGTGCAGTGGCGTGATCTCCACTCACTGCAAGCTCCGCCTCCCGGGTTCACACCATTCTCCTGCCTCAGCCTCCTGAGTAGCTGGGACTACAGGTGCCCGCCACCATGCCCAGCTAATTTTTTGTATTTTTTAGTAGAGACAGGGTTTCGCCGTGTTAGCCAGGATAGTCTCGATCTCCTGACCTCGCGATCCAACCACCTCAGCCTCCCAAAGTGCTGGGATTCACCATTGTTTTTTCAAAAAGAAAATTTTATTAAGACATTTAAGTAATATATTCTTTGTAAGCAATTACAGAAATATTTCAAAATTACTGAAAGATCAGAAAAAATTAACATTTTGAAGGTATGGATAAACATTTACTTTTTAATGCATGAGTTTCTAAAAATAAAAGAATAATAATTTTTATAGGAAGAAAAATATCTACTACCAGCAATATTTTTTATAAACCTCAACTTTTCCTCACTGCCCTCACATACATGTAGGATACCAAATTAGCAATCTTCTAAAAACGCATGTTTCTAACCAAATAAACATGTGAAACATAAAAGGATTTCTGAACGAGTACAGCTGACTTCTCAAGTTCCCCGTATTAAACAGTTTCATCTCGGCCCCCAGCGTTTCAATGACCATCTGACTTCAGTGTTTGTTTGGGCTTATAAAAGTTATGGGTTAGTGTTTGGGGTGAAGAGCACATTGTGACCTGATGTAACATTTTAAATCTATTTGATTCAAAAATTAAGAAAAAGAAGGTTTGCCAATGGCTCTTTGAAAAAAGCAAATGATCCAGCATGGAGACCCACTGTCATTCTTACCCGCAGGGCCTCGATGACAAGGTCTCTGGCCTCCAGCTCCCCTTCCATCACGCTGAGGAGCATCCGCAGCTCGGATTTACTGAGAGTATCCACATCAAACTCTTTTTTCTGTAACACATAAAAAAAATAAGGCAATGAAAAATCTTTTCCTAAGGAAGACACACACATCCTAAGGGTATGCAATGAATCAGTTTTTATCCCAGTGGCTCGGCAGATCCAACAGGCACTGGGGTACTATTTGCAGCAGACAATCTATGCCTTGACCTTCCAGGAGGAGAGGTAAAAACTATAACGCCAATCTCTCAACTGTCCTCTCCAAGGAGCTATAGTTCCCCAGCCTGCCTGCACACCCAGACTCAAAATCTCTCCAAATTACATAGCACAAATTTAAAGTCCCTGGAGTCTGAAGCAAAACAGGTCTGGTACATCTTCGGGGAGTGGGGGAGTTTCAAGAGAAGCAAAGAAAGCATGGATGTATTCCTAGAAGGGCCCCAGCATAAAGGTTCCTGGGAGGTTATTATAAATTCCAGAACATCCAATAATAATAGGTCATGTTTATACACTCTGCAGCAGAGGCCACCAGCTGGCAGCCAAATCTGGCCCACAGATGTGTGTTACTTGGGTCAAAAAATGGGTTTGTCGTTGTTGTTGTTGTTTTTCATTTAGAAAACATTTAAAAAATCTGAAGATGTCACCAAAAAATCCAGATCCCTGGCTTGTCTTTAAATGTCAGATGACTGGGTAACTAACTCCAGATTCATATTTCCTCAGGGCAATAATCCACAAAGCCGGGAAGTAGCTGCCCCTTTAGAAGGAACACATTCCTCATGTTGCCAACCCTCCCCCACCAACACATACACACACACACACACACACACACACACACACACACACACACAGTACAGGCACACGCACTTTTAAGAAGCCAGGACTGCCATCCATGTGTGGTCATCTGGGCTACCACAGTCAGGTGAGTTTGGAACCCCTGCTGTTTGGTTATCAAAGTGCCTTCTTATGAATGTCTCTGTAGCTTCTGGGCAGGCCTGGGAGCGAGCTGAGACTGGAATAAGTGAGCCTTCCAAGGACCCAGCTACAGCACAAAGTCAGCACCAGGGCACTAGGTGTGGGGTGGGGTCGGGGGGCGGTGGTTCATAATTTCTCACACAAGTTTCTTCCAGCCCTTTTGTCTTCTCTTGCAGATTTCTTCCTTGAGTGACTGCATCCAACCTCTCATGGCTTTAAATCCCATGAATATACCACTGACTCTCGATTCTTTTGTCTTCCATTCCAACCTTCCTCACAGCAACTTTTAAAAGCAGGTTCTCTGGCATTCGTTTTAGAGATACAGCTGAGAGCAAGTTCACAGTCAGCCTGGGTGAGTCCAAAGCCTGAGATCCTTCCACCAGGCACACTCTGCTCCTCCCTTCTGTATACAAACTCATTTGAGAAGCCCAGTCACCATCACCAGGGAGGGTAACACAACATTTATCCCCAAATCTCTCTGTAGACTCGCCCTGGTTTTGAAGCCATTGTTCAAAACATGCCAGAACATTACTTCACACTTGCATAGCACCCAATGGCTTCCAAAGTATTCTCAAAGAATTGACTCTTACACCATATTGCCATCTCCATTTTTAAAATGGAAACTCAGAAAAGTCAGATAATATATGCAGATCATGCAACCAACCAGTCAACGGTAAAATCAGGATATATGATCAAATGCCATGATTTATCTTCACACTTTACCAGCATGGCACCAACATTCTAGAATAAGCTCTTTGAGATGAGATAAAAATGGTACCATCCTATCAGTCAACCAACATGAACACTGGTCTATTTCTGTGAAGACACAAAAGTATACACAGCAAAGACAATAAATGATTTCAGAGGCTTTCAAACAGGCATGACCAGAATGGTCACATTTAAGTTTCAAAAGAATCTTCTGGAAGGAGGTATGACGGCACAAAGGGGAAAGAGACTAGAGCTAGGGGGTTCTCTCGAGAAAGATTTTAAAAGGATCTCTCTCTTAAAATTATTTCTTTTTGCATATACACTAGACAGAGAAGTTATTTGGAAAGGTAAGCGCTAAGGATAAAGAGAAAAGGAAAACCTATAGCAAGCACAAATCATGTATAGTTCTGAGGGATCCATACTTCAAAGATTTATTAGAGATGCTCCCTATAAATCCAATGTACCAAGTCTCAATTTCTGCTTCTACTACACAGTAGTGTCCATAAAGTCTTATAAACTAATTGTTCTCAAACATTGGCATGCATAAGCATCACCTGAAGACCCTGTGAAACAACAAGCCACGGGGCTCCACCCCTGGAAATTGTGATTGAGTCCGAGGTGGGGCTGTGAATCTGCCCTTCTAACAAGCTCCTGCTGATGTTGCTGGTCCACAGACTACATGCTGAGGAGCACTTCTATAACTCATGCCATCCTGTTTTCTCATCTGTATAATGGAATTCCTAACGTCTACCCTGCATTCTTATGAGGATTAAACAAGAACATATCAATGAAGTAAGTGCCAAATGAAGGCAGGCAATTGTTATTATTAACCCAGATGTTTCATGTACAGAGGAGTGGGGTATTGGCCAGGAGCCTATTTCTTTGAAAATCTACCAGCCCAAGTCCAATAAACTCAGTTTATTGACTATGATGAAAGACAGGCTCTTTTATTCCGGTTTTTCCCACTGAGATGGGAGAGTAAGCTGCAATCCTTATGTGCTTTAGAGTGTAATGCTTTATTAATGATGCTGCTGGTTGCTCTAAAGATTTTAATTAATTGTATATTTTATTGTCCTGTTTCTCCAAAGCTTTATAAGCAAAGTGCTCCATTTTAAAAACTAATAAATTATGAAAGACATGCCAAGATCCTGATTCATATTAGAGTCAGGAGAGCCTGCCCTGCTTCCATCAGTAGCAGCAACACATGTGACTTACAGCTAAAACTTCTGTTTTTCTATGTATTACCATCAATAAAGAGGGAAATTCATTAAAATAAAAAATATTGGTACAAGGGTTCTTGCTAAACCATAGATTATGACACACAGAATGTTAAAAATAAATGTCTCCCGTCACAACGTATGAAGTGATGTACTGTTGGAAACATAGAGTGCATCTGTCTACTTGTCTCTCTTCTCTCTATGACTCTACCTCCATTTCTCCACTACTAGTCATAGCAAAATTTCTCTACTAATTCCTGGTCTTCCATAGTACAAATATAATAATAATATTTTCAAATTGTCAACAACTTTTATTTCCACTCTATTCTGGCAAAACAGGGTAAAAAAAAGTACTGTGCATGAAAAGATGCTGGAGATCTTAAGATTCCAAGTATTTCATAAATAAATATAAAGCACTTTAGTATTTTTAGAAAAATAACCCCAGAAGCAAAAATTCTAAAAGCTATATTTTTGTTAGTATATATTTATATATATTCATATATACATGCATATATATTCACATATATTCATATATAGGCACACATACATGCATATATATTCATATATATGCACATATATATGCATATATATTCATATATATATATGAAGTGGCATTATTCTTAGATGCATATGGTACAAAAGTACTTAGATACAGAAAAAAATAAAGTTTCCTGGTTTAAGAGCCAAATTATTTTAAGTCATAAAATGTCTATAAAAGATTGCCTTGATAATCTAATTTTCAAATTGGATAGAAGACAGGACAGATCCAAATGCTGCCACTCACACAAAAAATTAAGGTCTCTATCAGGGCACTCATGAAAACATGACCCCCAAATCCCCAACTCCCCCCAGAAAAAAATCACAGCAGACATGTTCACAGACTAAGGTTTACTATTGAACTTGCTTTTCCCAATTAAAAAAGAAAAATCCAGCTATTTTTTAGTGATGAAAAGAAACTAAAAACAAAGTAAAACCAGACCTGTGCCAGGCACGGTGGCTCACACCTGTAATCCCAGCACTTTGGGAGGCCAAGGCCGGCGGATTGCCCGAGCTCAGGAGTTCGAGACCAGCCTGGGCAACATGGTGAAACCCTGTCTCTACTAAAATACAACAAAAAAAAAAGAAAAAAAAATTAGCCAGGCATGGCAGCATGCACCTGTAGTCCCAGCTACTCTGGAGGCTGTAGGCGGGAGAATTGCTTAATCCAGGAGGCAGAGGTTGCAGTGAGTAGAGCGAGACTCCATCTCTAAGAAAAAAAAACAAAAAACAACAACCAAATTTCAGCTCCACAGGCCACTCTTCTGCCTGTTACATTTGCCAGGAAAAGCATTCCAGAAAAAATGCTTAACACCTAGTTTTAAAAATCTGGCATGGCAGCTTCAACTAATCCAGAATCTGGTCATCAAATACAAAGTATGTCTTGTTTGGGATACAAATCATATATATTAATTTATTGTATGTTAATCTATTGTATATTACAACTTATTATATACAATTTATTTAAAATTTAAAAGTATACTTATATAATTATATAATATATACATATATATTATATATTATGTATAAATGAGAAAGGAGAAATAATCCCAAACTCAACTGTTCAACACTGTAGTTTTGAACAGCTCTGAATTACTTGGGACAAGCATGGGGAAGCCATTCTTCAGGATTTTTTCTCATACAGGCTGAGAGAGAGAGAAAGAGACAGAATAGACAAAACAGACCCTGGCTGAATCAACTCATCTTAAACTTCCAGAATTGAACACGGGCCAATACCAAGTTTCCCCCTCCCCAAATCTAAAACACTAGGTTTATGTGGGGAATTCAATAGATACAGCTAAATATTAATAGAAAAGTCTTACCCATACCCTTTTAGAATTACTGGAACCAACCAACATTGATTACCAGAATACCTTCAGGAGACATTATGAGCCACAGTGGCAGAGACACCCCTCAGATCTTTCCTCAAACACATCCGTCCTATCACGGCTGCTGGAGGATATGTTGGTGACAAACTCAGGCACTTTCTCTGGCTCTTCCCACCAACACCAAGAGCCTCTCTTCCAATTTAAAATCCAGCAGGTTGTGCCTATTTTCCATCAGTAAGCTTTACACAGGAGAAAGCAGGCCGACTGGAAGGTGGGGTGATGAGCAATGTGGCTAGGGAAGAATCAGCAAAGTAGGGCAAATCATTTCATCTGTTTGAATCTCAGGTTTTCCATCAGTAAAAATAAGGATGCTGGAGTAAGTGATCTCTTAAATCTCCTCCAGCCCCTAAATGTCCTGATTTCGTGTACCATCAGGATAACTAGATTACTGGACTGAGGAAATTTATTTAGGTCATTTCCTGAGCCTAAAAGCCTTTGTGAGGTACTTGAGGAAAACTGATTTTGCCTCTTTGCTCAGAAGTTACAGAAATGTATTTTCCTCCCAGTTTAATAGTGCGTGCTAATAATAATGCATTTAGAACTTTCTATGTAAGCAAGATTTACACTTTGGGGATGAATAAGGGCTATCAAAAAGGAAAAGCAATGAAATCAACTTGAAAGTTCACCATCACAATGCAAAGGCTGTATCACTGACATGCAAAATATTAAATCCACCTCTCTAGGTACTTAAGAACATGCACTATACTAAGAATTCAACTAATTATAAGGATTTTCATGAAGAAAAGTACATACTTCTCAAGATCTCAAAGTATTTTCAAATCTCTGAAGTTACTTCTTGCCTTGAGATTATCTTCCTGATTTCTCTCTCTACAAGGAGGAAAGAATTTTTGTGATGGGGTTGCATACCTCTGATGCTGCTCTTCCTAATCCTCCATTACCCTCTGATTCATCTGGGTACTATCTTAACTTCAGCGCATAGCTCAAACCCACTTTTGAATGTCTTTCCAGACTCCAGAAATCTCTTGTTCTCTCCATTCAGTCTTAAAATCTGTTCTATTACTTCACTTGGCAGTTAATCATGTCCGGCCTTGTGCATTTCCTCATAGTAATCTTATTAACTCTATTAACTCTATTTTCTCACCCCTACTAGATGTGTCAGGACAGTAAGAATATTACTTCTTCACTTATTTTATCCAACATGCTCCCCCTGCCCCCACCCCACCATATACACTTTGGGTATAAAATGTCTACTGCACACAGTATGAAAACAGAAAGTGTGCAAAGGATGTCTCAGGTACATCCATCTTACTAAGATACAATGTTTCAGCCCACTCTAGGGGGAACTAAGTAACTGTATTAGATGATTCACTCAGTGTTTCAAAAATCATTTAGAGTAACCTAAACTAGGGAAGCTGCTTGATGTTCCACTTTAAAACACCATATAGTACGAGAACATGAGGTCTGGTGTCAGCTCTCCAAGGTCATGCACCTCAAATCAACCACACTGTCTGGGGTCTTTCATGCAAGACAAGAAACTCAGTGTATTGAAAGGAGGTAATACTGACAAGGAAACAATGTCAGGAAGGAAACCTGGTAATGGATGTAACTAATTTTAGCTGAGAAAGCTGGAAAGAATGGCAGAAAAGTGGCTCAGGGGTGACAGCCTCCGATAATTAAGCCCAGCTACCTCCCTTTTCCTCCTTTCAGATCTCCCCACAGTCTCTATTTCCTCCTTAGGGAAAAAAAGGACTACATCTCACATAAAACAAACATCTATTTTCACCCTAACTCAGTTTTTCGATGTTACATCAGCCCGACATGGGACATGGATCAGCTCCACAGGCAAGCAGACATTCAAATGTAATAACCATCCTTTAAAAGAAGCTTACAATGCATTAAAGAATAGTCTTGATTATTTGTAGGTGGCAAATATCTGCATGCTGATTTTCAAACGAAAAGGCTGGGCCAAATGAAGAAGCAGGCCTTTGGAACCATCTTGTCTTTTCAATGAAATATAAAAATGTCAAAACCAAATCATCTGCAAACAAGTATTCACTCCACACAGCAATGTTACCTCGACTACACTACATTTACTATAACCTTTAAAACTGATCCCCAATGTATTAGTTGGTTACTAACAATTTATTTAAAGAGAGTATCTCCCCCTACTCTAAAATCAGGATTTCTATATGGAAGGCATCATGCTGTACACAGCATTAATAATATGATCTCATTATTTGTGTAAGTTATTTAAAACATTGAAAATTTAAAAAATCTTTCAATATCGATGTCATCATCATCCTCTCTCGTACCTGTCCTCTGATTCCTTACCTAACTACCAACAGAAAAGACAAATCTTTTTCCATGTTATATAAGCTTTGCAAAGGAGCACCAACAGAGAATAATGTAATCAAGTGTGTTCAAATAAAGTATACTTCTAAAGCAATACTCAGACGAGCTTGGGTAGCAAAGTAAATGAAGTTGGGGGATACTCCTCCATCCTTCCTAGGCACATTCAAAGTTGAAATTCCAGTCCCACATTTCTGTGAAATTGCAGACTATTCTAAAGCCTTGCCTAACCTCCTTTTTCCTGCCCAATCTTTCCTTTTATTCCCTTTTCCTGTTTCCAAACTTCCCCATATTTCTCTTAACCCCCTAT
This sequence comes from Symphalangus syndactylus, assembly GCF_028878055.3. Lineage (NCBI taxonomy): Eukaryota > Metazoa > Chordata > Mammalia > Primates > Hylobatidae > Symphalangus > Symphalangus syndactylus. The sequence continues at coordinate 108,062,024 of NC_072428.2, forward strand.
CAATCATCCTCTCCTCTACACCCCAATGGGTGATGTGGCCTTGACTCTTATTATTGGAAGGATGCAGAATGGCAGAGGTGCAGCCTCAATCATCATTTTGAAAAGGGAGAATCGAAAGAGAAAACTAATAGTGTTGGAAATTAAACTTTCAAAACCCCCCTATAAATAATCTAAGAAGTCATTGAGAAAAACAGCTTGGAAAGGGGCAGTATTAAGATGAAAATTGTAAAAAACAAGAATTAGGGTCATCTTTTTGGATCAAGATCTATAATATCTATAACGTTAATTATTACAAGTCACAGGCCAATAATTTCACTATAAGATAGCTGGTAACACACAAAGTGAGTTTTCTAATTAGCCAATCAACATTAAATTTTATGACACAGCTTCTTGGTGAGCTTCTTTTCATTTTCTTCATTCAGTAAATATTTGTGGAACACTTACCACGTGCCTGGCATTGTGCTAACTACCTTTGCTTTCTTTTACAAACTTCACACAACTCTCCTCGGAGGAGGAGGCTGCTTTCTCCCAGCCACAGCCTTGCTGTCCACATGATCAACAGCAGATAATTGTAAATGTCTAAGTACCAAGGCTGTGAAACGTTTTCTCACCTCATAAAGTTATGTGAAACACACAAGGATAGAACCAACTGGCAATCTAGCCTAGGCATGGATTCAATCACTGAGAGGACAAATGTTCTCTAAACAAAATTGCTGCTGTGAGAAATACAATAACGACAGCAACAACGATAATAATAAAGTCCAAAAACTGGGGCAAACAGAAATCTATGACCTATTAAGAAGAAAACAAAAGAGTGAAAAGCAGGACATTGAAAACAGTTATATTCTCATCTTTGGAAAAATATTCCAGTCAATTTCCTCAACTTCCAAGCTATTTTTCTGAACCATATAGCTGAGACCAGAATGGGAACCTCTATGCTCATCGCTGAAAGCCCTTCGCATATGGCTCCCTAGGATATGGCCACATTTGCATACTCCTTCCTGCAGTGCCAGTCCAAATCCTGGCACTTCCTGCAGTGCCTGTCTCAAGGACTACTTCAAATGTCATCCTTCTATGGAAGTTTCTAGATCCATCCACTAGGGACCCTCTTTATGACTGGTCCTCTCCAAACTTCTAATGCAAAATCATTCTTGCCTCTCACGACACCATCATCCCCAATTTGATTCCTTGGCGCATGTCAGTTTCTATCACTCGAATGTATCACTTTAGGGCAGCAAAGATCATACTCATGATGCCTGTATCTCAGCAAGTGTTCAGTAATGTGTGTTAAATCTGCGTTATTTCCTATTTAAAAATTAAGCTGCAAAACTTTCAACATTCTATAGCTGCCATGTAACTATAATTTAGTTTTAAAAAAAAAAAGCTTAGTGCAATTGGTTACAAAAGTTCTTTTCAGTGCATTTACATTCAATACTGTCACCTGGAAAACAAAAATTTCAAGTTCCAGCTGTTAATTTGTTTAACATCACTGTCGTGCATTTTAAATCATTGTCCAAGTTTTTCTTTGTCACTGTCACCATGACAACAAATTTTATACCTACTTCTTGTATATTAGCTGCTCCAGAAAAGCTCAGAATGACAAGAATGTTGGTTGGCTTCCCAAATATAGCTCTAAAAAGATCTCCATTTTCCTTTCATTCCAAAATTCTTTGGTGACAATAAAAAGCATGAAGATTTCTGTTTTCCATACTGCCTTATCCATTAGGAGTTATTTTCAGAGTGGAAACAGCAATATGGCCTATAAAAGTCATCACATTTGGCTAAGGCACTGAAAATAGCCCAGGTTTCCCGGCATGGTTCACGGCAAAGACTATTAATATGATCCTATTGAATAATGTAGCTGTTACCCAGCCTTAAACTTGGGATGCTTTCAGGATTTAAACAGCTAAGAATGAGGATCACAAACTAAATTTAAAACATTCCACTAAAAATGATATTAAACTGAAAACTATAAATTAAGCTTGTTTCTAAGCAACAATCTAAATAGTCAAAGCTTAGTGAAAACACTCACTTTCAAAAATAGCCTACTGCTTCAGAGCTTCCATTGACTCCTTACTGCCAAATGTATACATAAAAATGCACAATATGTAAACCAATTTGAAAGTCAACAAATCTCCAAAATGAAAAGTGAATTGTTCACTAAAATAAAAATTATCAGTCAACAAGAACCCAAAATGCATAAAACGCCTTTGATTTTTGAGGAGCAATTGTGATGACACATATCACTCCTCTACACTAGCTTTCCTTTCATTTAAAAATCAGTCTATAGGTCAAGTGGCTGATATAAGAGAACTAGCCTTATTAAGTCAAAACTATTTGGAGAACTAAAATAAAAGGCACAATTTACTACATAAGAAGCCATCATCAAAATTTTACTAAAAATTCGGAAATTATTACTGATTTTTAAACTACGAGATGAAGAATCCTTATTGCATCTTGCTACCCTAAAGGATTCTATGGAAATAGCAAAGAAGGTTCATTTTCGCAGATTTTCCATGGCTCTGCCCATTAACAAGGGTGAAATTATCAAATCCCCAACTATCAGCAGTGAAAATCAGACTTGAACATTTTAAACAGAAGAGAGGGAACACTGACCTTGTTAACACAGAAATCTGCCTGGTGACCTGGGTTTTGTTTACGATCTAACCAAACAAAACTATATATCAGCGCTACAGACCATCGGTCAGCTGTTTGTGTTTGGGTTAATTGTCAAGTGATTAAAATATTGAGGGTAACAAACCCATTCTGAGTGGATTAAGTAAACAAATTCAACCTTTCTGGGGAACAAGAAACACACACCCTACAAACACACACACACACACACACACACACACACACAAACACACCCTCTTTCTTTTTCCTCGTCCGTCCCCTTCCCACCTTTTGGGGATGAAGGCACCAAATCATTTCCACTTGCCAGAGAGCCTTGACTCAGTAGCTAGTTTCCTTACTGTGCCCCACAGAGGGGAGCTGATTCACGTAAGTGGGCAGGTTTCGTTTGAAATCTTAAAGTTCTCATTTTCTATGCAAAGAACGGAAACTCAATTTTCCCAAAAGTTCAAATCAAAACTTGCCAGTTTTACAAGTGGAAATTAGCAGTCCTCCTCCCCCTCTCTGTTTCTCCTTCCATTGCCAGGCTCAGCTCCTCTCACCCCAAGTACCTTCCTCCACATCTCTCCTCTCCCTCTCCAGAAAGCCCTACCTCCAGAGGGTGGGAGGAAGTTAAAGCGGCCCCCGCTGTTTACGCCCGGCCCTGCCCTCTCCCGCTCCTGCACGGACTCTGCTCAGGTCTTGAGAGGAAGAGGGGGGCGTCCACGCCCCGCTCCCTCCATCCCACCCCATCCTTCGGCGGGAGCAGCCAGATCGAGCCAAGAGTGGGAGGCGCTCCCAGATCTGCCTTTCTCTGCAGTTCCTTGCAGCTCCTGCGAAGCTGCTTCCCAAACACTGAGAACGTTTTCTACCCAGGAAATGTGGGTCCAGCCCTTCCCCAAGGTAGAGGCTGGAAACCACCAGCGAGTCTCTACACAGGGATGTTCAGGGGGTGAAAGTAAGGACCAGTCAAGAATGGTAGCGCATTCGGCTTCTAGACTCCAGAGAAGGAGAACAATGTCTTGAAACCAGGTGCAGAACCTCCACCTCTCCCGGGCATCGCCTCGGGAAGAACCAACCCATCCACCCCACCCCAAACACCACCACCAAGTAATGGGCTAGAACCTAAAGCGCTGGCCTCAGCGGCAGTAGCGCCCACATCTGGACACGGCCCTCTCCCAGTGGGCCTCCCGAAGGCACAGGACCAGATGCACACAATGGGCATCCCCACACCTGCTGGGCGATGGCCCACCTCCTCCGCCCAAGCTGCTTTCCCGGGTCCGCTGAGCGGTATCAGGCACCCCTGAGACACGCGCTTGCAACTAGGCGCGCAGCGAGAGGTGAACAATGGGGGGTCAAATTCGCCAGGAAACACGTCCCAGCCTTCCTCCCCGGCCAGAAACGACCGCAGCGGAGGGAGTGGGCACAGGGGTCGCACTGGACGCAGACAGGGAGTTGGGAGAACCGGGCGACCCGGGGACGCTTCCCGTGGGGCGCGGAAAGGAAAGGAGGGATCCCCAGCCCGGGTGGCCGCTCCGCTCCCCCCGGCTCCGCCGTGTGAGCATCCCGAGGAAGGGGCGCCCCGAAGAAGGGGCACTGGAGAGTCTCGGGCTTACGGAACGCCCCGGGGGTGCGGAGCTGGGTCCGGCTGGGACCCCGGCGCCACCCCCGGCCCGCGTCTACACTCGCCGCGCGCCCGCCCCGGGAACTCGGTTACCGCCGCCTCCGCCGCGGCCCCCGCCGCGTCCTCCGGGGCCCGGGACAAGTCGGGCTCGCAGCTCGCGCCGTCCGTCGCCATCTTCCTGCTCCAGCGGATCCGAATGCGAGCTCGGAGCCGCGGCTCCGGACTCAGCCGTCTCCGCGCGGGCGGCGCTTAACCCGCTGCTGTCCGGGACGCGGGCGCAGAGAGCCGGGAGCCGGGAGCCACCGCACTCCCTCCGCCCCTCGCCGCCGCCCTCGCCGCTTAACCCGCTGCGCGCCGGAGCGCCCCGCCTCGGTCCCGCCCCGCGCCCCGCGCCCTGCGGCGCCAGCCGCGGGCTCGTGGAGGTGCGAGAAATGGGCGCACGACCCGGCTCCGCTGCGGCCCTGCGCGGGGACTGGGGATCAAAGACCACGGAAGAGGTGAAGGCAGAAAGCGCCCGAGGAGCGTTGCATGCCGAAGAACCCCCACCAAGCCGGAGAAATCCGTGCACAGACCGGATTAAATGTCAGGCCTCCTGAATCTGAATTCTCTGAAAGATCAGGAAAAATCCTACACTTCAGCTCCCTCTATCCCACCGCGAGGAATCACACAGGGCACCCCTTTCTTCTTAAATTGCTCTTTCTTAAATTTCATTGCCGCCAGGGTGTTTTTACCCTCCCTATATATATATATATACACACCTGGCTCTGATTTATTCTGTCGTTGACTCTAGTGTTTCTCCAAAAACAATTCTCAGATGAAAACAATTTGTCTGTCCTGTTTTCTTTTAGAACGTGGCACCAGCCCCTCAGCTCCTAACTTTCTATACAATCTCCTTTTCAGGGAATGTGTAGCGGGCTGTTTTATGTTCTATGACTCCCCTAAGTCTGAGATCTCTCCTGAAGGACTAACCGAGAAGTGTTAAATGTCATAGCTTTAAAAGCTAAATGTCATGTCCTCTACTTTTGAGAGAATTTTAAAAAATTACTCCCTAAGTGTGAGGACACGTGTACATATACACCAAAAACAACCAAACAAAAGCCATATTTGTAAAAATAGATTTTATGGGAATTACACGTCTCAGAAGATTTTTCACGAGATGAGTGAATTAGGCCCAACCACTTAATTTTCCCTTTCCACATCTAATTCAGTTCCTACCGTTTGCTGCCAATTTCCAGAATGTGAAAATCTATCACCTCACCAAGACCATATGGTACAACCCTTCCCAAATCACCAGATCCCTAAAAATGTGTTGAATGCATAAAATCAAACTGAGACATTCAAGCTGTGTCTCAAAGATGTAAAATCAAACCACAACCAAATCCTGCACTTGAAATTTTGGAAGATGAATGACTAGAATGTTCAGTCCAAGGGTTACAGATCAAAGCTTTTTTTTTTTTCTTTCTTTCTTTCTTTCTTTCTTTCTTTCTTTCTTTCTTTCTTTCTTTTCTTTCTTTCTTTCTCTTTCTTTCTTTCTTTCTTTTTTTGATGGCAGGCTCCTAATGAAAGGTTTTGACTCTTTAATTGCTCCACTTTCCAAATTAGACCCAAATATGACACAAACCAGGGCAGAGAAAATCTTTTTCTGCAAAGACCCTGAAAGGGATTGATTAATAAACTGTGAAAAGTTCCCTCCCAGAAGAGAGGTCAAGAAAGAACTTTACCTGGAACTCTGGGGCTAAAAGTCAGAGGCTTAGAAATCATCTCCAGGTTATCCTGTGAGTACGGGTACTTATTTACTTATTTATTTATTTATTTATTTATTTTTATTTGCTCTGATAGTTACTCCCTCACTTATCCCTTTAATATCCATCACTGTTCATTATACCACTTTCCTTTATTAAGTATACTCTCTAAAACTGCTCAATATTAGAATTACTAGATTTCTTTAAGATGAAAGAAAAGCATTGGACAGTAAAAGTTAGATGTCAAACTGATAGTAAAAATTTAAAGTCCAAGGGCATTCCTTGTTCTTTTCAAAATGCACTTTCACACATTGCAAGGCAATCAATTTTCTTGATTCTGATGTTGAATACTTCTCAAGCAATTAACTGGCAAACTTCTGGAAAAAAAAAATAATAAATTTTACTCAGGGTTAAGAGTTAGAAATACAAAATGACACCATCTCTGGGAAGCAAATCCCTTTTATACATGCAGTCCAATTTTTAAAAAAAATATCATTGGGAAAAAAAATAGCTTGTATTCACCTAAATACAATTAAAGCAGGATCATGTCACAAGGAAATCAGTCCTTGCCCACCCCCGCACCGCAAACCCCCACCCATCATTTTTTGTTTGTTTTTGTGAAGTGGAAAAAATAAATAAATAAAACAGTGATAAAAATCACAGGACACCACATTCTCTAACAACCGAAATCCAGTACCTTGGATGGAGAATTGACAGCATTCTGTTTCCACTTTAAAACCCGCGCTGTTGAAGGTTGGCTGAGGATCTCACCTACTGCACAGAAGTGGCACACTAGGAGTTAACTTCCTCACCAGTAGCCTGGCCTGGGGCTGCTTCTCCACCAGGAGGACACTTGCCAGTTTAAATTCTCTCTTGAGAATTAGTCTCTGCTACTATTGCAAATTAACTCTTTCTAAGACTTTTTTTGCACGAAGGCAGGCTCTATTACAGTCAAAGCAAATAGATGTGAAAGGGTATTGACTTGATGGCTCCAGAAATTAAATCTTTTGAAGCTGCATTAAACAGCTAAATAATAATAATAATTAATAATAAAAATAAAAGATATCCCAGGGCGACAGTGAAAATTACTGAAAGGCAGGGTAAAAAAGGAGAAAGATAGAAGTATAAACTGGAGGAAAATAAATCCCCACAACAAAAATGAATCATGAGTCTTAACCAGTAAATTCCTTTTGGCATTAAAATGGAAGGAGTAATACTGAATATATTGCAAATAGAGAAAACTATTATTTACATCCTTTTTTTTTGGATCATAACAATGATGCTGATGACCCACTGACTAAAGAAATTGAGAGTAATTATTTTCCGAACCCTGGAATAGAGGTATTTGTGCTGAGCTATAGCACATTTTCTAAGGGTGAAATGACCAGGGAAATGAGTTCTTAAAGGTGGGAATGCAGACAGATGTTTGGGAGCCAGGTGGTTTTCTGATTAAACCATGTCCTTGGCTTCATCAGCCACATCCTCCAACCCACTAAACCAAAAACCCAGAGAGTTATACATAATGATACAATAGGATGCTTCCTTCCATGTGAAAAGATAAAGGAATATACACAGAACCTAAAACTGTTTCCGTCATGGAGTAAGAGAATTCTTTATTTCAGTCAAATGACAACATTTATGTTAATTCCAAAGAGCAAACCCTATGTCATCATGTCTTAGTATTGCTAAATGACAAAATTATTGAGTAGCAAATCATTTCTGACTGTATCCTCAAGCCTATAGTTATACAATTTAAATATTGCAGACCATGCTTGTCCCTGTCTGCAGCATGGTGACCAACCTAGGAAACCCCAAATCTTGACGTCAGGAACTCTGCAGATGAGCTCTGAGTGTCCATTGCCAGAAACAAGTTTTCCTATGACCTAACTACATTCCCTCATAGTCAGCTTGTCATTACCTACATGTGTCTCAGGCTTTTTGTGGATTTTACTCAGCAAATGTAATTCTAATCTAGTTAGCCACTCTTGTCAACAATCTATGGTTTTGGAAGGCCTCCTCCACCAACTGCAGTTGGTGTGTGCCAAAGGAATGCAAGCTAATTTTACCTAAGCTAAAGCAAAACATAATTAGGGAATTAAATCTTCTATGTAGGAAGCAAGCCAAAGCAAAACATAAATAATTATCATAATCACTCCCAGCCCCTTTAAATACAACCTTTAACTGGGAACTGTATCTCTTCATTCAATTGCTGAAATAATGTCCAAATATAAGATTTGACTGCAAGGTTAGAGCCACATTAAGAAAATCATCCCCCAGTACAGTCACTCTAAGAACGGAAACCAGCTAATACCAAACAATGAGGTAGTGTTGGTTCCATTCTCTTGCATGGTTTTTACATTTTAAATTATTACTTGTTGGTTTGGATGCTTATCCGCAGAAGTCATTTACAAGAGTAAATTTTAGTGCACAAAGATGTTTTAGTGCAAAACCGTTATGGAAAAACAATTTTAACAAAAAAAAAAATCTGGCCTGCTCTTGCCCCTTATCCACCTGAATTGGAAATGGACCTGAATATTTCTGTTTATTCAGCCTCTTTAGCAACCTCAAAGCATGCAGTATATAGTTACTAGGCAATCATTAAAGCAGGGGTGTTTATACCGTTAGGCATTAATTATAGTGGAGCTTCATTTATCTTAGAAAGTTTAAAAACTATATAAATAGGTTGTGAGATCAGGCCCTTTTCTTCTCTGATTAGAAGTGTGGATCCAGCTGTAAAATCACAGCTGAGATTTTACTTTCACTTGGGGATGTGCACTGTTCAACACAAAAGGAAATTTAGTGTTCGAAGAATTAATAAGAACACTAAAGATGTTATCTTTTGATTTTAATAAATATGCATATGGCATTTATGATTGACTCAGTGAGGATTTACTTAGGATACAAAAATCAGGAGAAAAGCTATACATGTGTAACTCTTCTGTGTCAAATTGTGAAATAAACCAACACATTAACACTTCCTAGACAATCATAATCAATTGTCACATACCAAATTAATAGAGTTTTAAATACATTTGGAATTTTTGAGATGTAAATTTCACCTTACCCTGCCTCAAATCTCACTTGATGACAATAGTTTGTGGTTTTTTTTTTTTTTGTCCATCAAGACTTTTTTTTATTAATCCAAATTAGTTGGGGTTATTTAAAAATCACCTGGAAATGTGATGACATTATTTGAAAATATATAAATATATATAGTAGGGGCTGTTCAATTAACCAACAAGTATACAATATAAATTTATAATATTTATAAAACAATGTCATAGCTAGACTTGGATTAATTTATTTCACTTGATTCAAGAACTGAAGGAGGAAAAAAAGCATTGGTATTGCTATTTTCATTCTGGGGAAGGTGAAGTTACTTGTAGAATAATAAGGAAAAATACTTCTAACAAACCATCATTAAGGTTTAAGCAGCTTGAAATGTTTTATTCTGGCAATTAAAGAAAAATGTAATTACTGAAAATGTTTTATGGTAGCAATACAATAAATATTTTTTTCTTATAGCAAAAGATAAATAGCCACACACTGGTCGTTACTATCATAATCATCATGACAACCTCACTCACTATCCGTTTCAGCATTAACATCTTTGTTAAGAATCAGTTCAGCTGGGATGTATTTTACCACTACTTTTTCCTCCCTTTGACATCTGCTAAGGACCTCACTTTGTTAGCTTGCAGCCTCCACCGCCTGACAATTGATCATCCAAAGGACACCATGCCATCTGATTCACAAAACACATTTGCTTGACACTTTTCTGCCTTGACCAGCCTTCCATCCTCACCCAATGTGGCCATGGATGCCGTTAGAACGGTGATGGGGAACCCCGCTCCCAGACTTTAAAATTTGAAGTGGCAGCAGATTAGGAATTGAACTGAACCTGCTAAACACTACCTGACTTTGAATACTGGGTAAAGGTACCCCATATTGAAATACCATATTGCATTGTTCTATTTTCTGTACAGAAAAATTTTTAGAACTATAGAAGAAAACATAACCAGAATCATAGTTTTGTGGGGTTTTTTTTGGGACAGAGTCTCACTCTTGTTGCCCAGGATGGAGTGCAATGGCAGGATCTTGGCTCACTGCAACCTCTGCTTCCCAGGTTCAAGTGATTCTCCTGCGTCAGCCTCCTGAGTAGCTGAGATTACAGGCATCTGCCACCACACCCAGCTAATTTTTTGTATTTTTAGTAGAGACGGGGTTCCACATGTTGGCCAGGCTGCTCTCGAACTCCTGACCTCAGGTGATCTGCCTGCCTCAGCCTCCCAAAGTGCTGGGATTACAGGTGTGAGTCACCGCGCTCGGCCAGTTTTGTGTTTTTATTTTATTTTTATTTTTATTTTTATTTATTTAAGAGAAGGTCTTGCTCTGCTACCTAGGCTGGAGTGCAGTGATGTGACTATGGCTCACTGCACCCTCAACCTCCTGGGCTAAAGAGACCCTCCTACCTCAGCCTCCTGAATAGCTAGGACTACAGGTGTGTGCCACCACACTTGGATAATTTTGTTTTCTTTTTTCTTTTGGTTGAGACAGGGTCTTACTATGTTGCCCAGGCTGATCTCAAACTCCTGGGCTGAAGCCATGATTCCACTGCAGATTCCCAAAGTTCTGGAATTACAGGCATGAACCATTGTGCCCTGCCCAGAATTGTAGATTTAAACATGAGCAGTAAAGAAACAAAACTGCTAGAAGAAAAATATTTTCATGAACTTGTAATCAGAACATAAGCTCTTAATTTTAATGTTATCCAACTTATCTTTATCTTGTATGGCTAGTGTTTTTTGTGTCCTGTTTATGAAATTTTCGCTCAGCTCCTAAGTCACCGAGATGCTATTTTCTGCCGGTTTTCTTAGAGTCTCATCCCACACAGGCCCAGCTTAGAATTCTGCCTAATTTTGAGAGGAAATTGCATGCATGCTTTTTGGGCTCTTTTTCTGAAGTGCCTTCCTCCTCTGGAACTTTCTCCTTCAAGTCCAAGACTCCTGGGCAACTACCAAGGCCTGAGCCCTATCTCCTTAGCCCAGTAAAAGTCATCTTTATACCCCAACTGCCCCATTCGCATCCTAGCTCTTCCCTCAAGAATCATAGCTTTTAGTGCCAGGCATGGTGGCTCACACCTGTAATCCCAGCCCTTTGGGAGGCTGATGCAGGTTGATCACCTGAGGTCAGGAGTTTGAAACCAGCCTGGCCAACATGACGAAATCCTGCATCTACTAAAAATACAAAAAATAAGCCGGGCATGGTGGAGGGTGCCTGTAATCCCAGCTACTTGGAAGGCTGAGACATGAGAATCACTTTAACCCAGGAAGCGGAGGTTGCAGTAAGCCGAGATCACACCATTGCTCTCCAGCCTGGGCAACAGAGTGAGACTCTGTCTCAAAAAAAAAAAAAAAAAAAAAATAGGGAATCATAGCTTCTAAAGTCCTGTCTGTGCTCACAGCTTGCCAATGCCTTTTAACATTTGTTTTACATATGTTGTTCCACTTTTTTGTTTCAGTAGGAGAGTTGGCCCAATACTAGCTTCTCTGTCATAACCAGAACTGAAAACCACACTTACTTTTAGAGAGTGTTTATAACAAAACTTCCTAATGTTTCCTTGCCTAATTGGATTTTAAACAGGACTGTATTATTTGTTTTTGTATCCTGGGAGTGGGGTGAACCTAGCTTAGACTCTCTAGTTGCCATTGACAAATAGAGCCCAGGCACGAATCTGCTACCTCATCTGTAGTTAACATGAAAAACCAGACTGGCAATAAAGGATCACATTGCATCATGAAATATAATACATAATACATATAGAACAAAGCCATCTCAAATGTGAAGATTCTAGTACATTCTGAAAACTTTTGGCAGATTTTCTGAAGTTTAAGGTCAAATAAAGATTGGTGGGTCTGTAAGAACATTAACTCTACACTTGTAAAATCTGACACTGAATCCAACACATAACAAGCAGTCAAGAAATGTTTGTTCAGATTAATTGAATGGAAGAGATATGTGGATAGATGGAAAGATAGATGAGTAAATGGATCAGGTAAATATTACTCCTTTCTTACCTTCTCTCATGAGCCCCTTTGACATTGCTGTGAAGCCTATGGATTTCTTCTCAGAAAAAGGTTTTCAATACATAAAATAAAACACATAAGCTCTTAAAGGAAACAATTATATTAAAATCCAGTGATCAAAATTCTGCATATAAAAAACAAATTTATAATGTAGTAATGGAAGTGTTTCTTTATTAGCACAGTAAATAAGATATAGTGGTGAACTCCATAATTAATATAATTTGAAGTTTCCATATTTGTCATTTTTTTTTTTTTGAGACAGAGTCTCACTTTGTTGTCCAGACTGGAGTGCCGTGGAGTGATCTCAGCTCACTGCAACCTCAGCTTCTGGGTTCAAACAGTTTTCCCACTCAGCCTCCCAAGTAGCTGGAACTACAGGTGCCTGCCACCATGCCCAGCTGATTTTTGGATTTTTAGTAGAGAGGGGTGTCCTCTTGTTGACCAGGCTGGTCTTGAACTCCTGACTTCAAGTGATCTGCCTGCCACAGCCTCCCAGAGTGCTGGGATTACAGACGTGAGCCACTGCACCAGACCCCATGACTGTAAATTATATTTTGAGATATCTGTGACAATTGTATCAAGATTTAAACATATCTGTAACTTCTGCTATGACACAGTCCCAGGTACTACAAGGTCTCTTATGGTCTGTTGCCTTAAGTTATAATTGAAATAAATGCTCACTATGAGAGGTTAGTAAACATGAAAATATTTAATTTTAATTTTTAAAAAAGTTTATGTTTAAAAAAATTTCATGTTTATAAAATGTACATATTAAATATATTAATTAAATTGTTTTGTGAGATTAAAATTTAGATGTGATAGGCCAGTTAGGGTATGCTAAGTAAGAGAGAGCTTAGAAGATCACCAAATGCTCTGTCCTCCAAACAAATACAACTCAGGTTGCATGCTCTAGAGTAGTGGTTAAATTCAAGGTTACATTATTAAAACCTCTTTCTAGCTGTGTGACCTTGGACAAGTATTATATCTCAGTTATCTCTTCGGTTAAGTGGTAATCATAATGGCTCTTATCTCTACAGGGTTGTTGAGAGGATTACATTAACTCATTTAAAGCACTTAGAATAGTACCTGGCCCCCAGTAAGTTTTGGCTCTTATTACCATTTGCATGGTCTTCATATACCTATTAAATAATTAACAATCACTCTAATACACATGGAGTTTCAGAAAGAAATAACTTGTTGAATTAATAAAAATGATTTTACAACTAACTACACAACAGTCCCAACAAGGCTATTTGTATAAATTTTTAATTTTAAACCAAATATTCCATGATTTTAGATTAAATATTAAAACTCTCAGTAAGTGCTTGCAATAGTCTTAATAGAGAAACTCAGGATGAATCATATAAATTGGAAAGTCGCTGCCATTTTGTGGATTGCTGGGTGAGTGAGAGCATCAGTGGGTGCTGGGGCAGAGGGAAGTGGGAAGACGAATCGGAGGGTGTAGATTTGAGCCTGTACATTTTTACCCTAAATCTACAGTCACCAACCTTTTTGGCACCAGGGACCAGTTTTATGGAAGACAGTCGTTCACAGGGGTGGGTGGGGGATGTTTTCATGGATGAAACTCTTTCACCTTGGATTATCAGGCATTAGTTAGCATCTCATAAGAAGCCGGCAACCTAGATCCCTTGTATGCTCAGTTCACAATAGGGTTGGTACTCCTATGAGAATCTAATACTGTGGCTGATCTGAGAGGAAGCGGAGCTCAGGTGGTAATACTTGCTTGCTTGATGGCCACTCACCTCCTGCTGTGCTGCCCGGTTCGTAACAGGCCATGGACCAGTACTGGTAGGCACCCAGGCTGTGGGAACCCCTTCCCTAGATCTGGAAATACATCATGGTTCCTGTCCATTGGACGATAAAGTTTATACAGGTAGTCTTTGAAACAACGGCAAAAAGACTAAATTGGAACAGGCTTTAGGCTACTACAGACCGCTCTGAAGTGTGTGGGTTGCTTTTCTTGAATTTGGAGAACTCTGGGATGCAGCTGATGTTGTCTGACAGCCCAGTGGAAGAACACTCTGTGACTACCATGTCGGAGTGGAACTGGCATGGCACAGTGGCTCATGCCTGGAATCCCAACACTTTAGGAGGCAAGGTGGGCAGATCACCTGAGGCCAGGAGTTCAAGACCAGCCTGGCCAACATTGTGTAACCCCCTCTCTATTTTTAAAAAATACAAAAATTAGCTAGATGTGGTGGCAGGCACGGCACCTGTAATCCCAGCTACTTGGGAGGCTGAGGCACAAGAATCGCTTGAATGGGGAGGTGGAGGTTACAGTGAGAAGATATGGCATCACTGCACTCCAGCCTGGGCGACAGACCAAGATTCTATCTTAAAAAAAAAGAAAAAAAAAAAAAAAAGGAGTGGAACTGTCAGATGGCAAAAAAAAAAAAAAAAAAAAAAAGTAAGAAGTAGAAATCGTGGCCCACCTCCCCCTTGGGGTCCTCACCCTCGAGATGATTATCATAGAAGGAGTCGGCCACCTCACCACAGATCTCCAAGAAGGAGAAGCTTCTCTCACAGCTGGAGCAGGTTCCTTTCTAGAAACAGGAGAAGAGAGAGACCACTGTCTTGGGAGAGAAATCACAAGCTGTCCCGATCCTTTTCTAGGTCTCATAGCAGATCTAGGTCAAATGAAAGGAAATACAAGACCAGTTTGCAAGAGAAGAGGTGTACAGGAAATTACTTCATTTGACAGGAGTGTACACAGAAAATTCACGTTTTATTTGAGACTTCTTAAACTTGTTTCGTTTTAAAGATGTTTTAGTTGTTCAAATTTGTCTCTTGAAACAGTGACACACAAAGGTGTAATTCTCTATGGTTTGAAATGGATCATAAGATACATGAAATACCAAGAATTGTTACTTTATAATGTTCCCTTAAGCAAAATTGAGTTTGCTTTGAACTTTACACATAGACTGATAATAAACCTCTGAATCCTGCCCAGCAGAAGTGTGATTTTTTTTAACACAGAAACAACTGGCAAAAATTGAAGTAAGATTTACTTTTTTTTCATAGCTAGAATACAGTATGCAGCTAAGTTGCACAAGCAGGCTTTAAAAGCTGCTGTGAAACACAAGCCATCGGGTAAAAAGAAACGCTGCACTATTAAGTTAGAGGTTTTTAAAAAATCCAGCGGAAGTCCAAAATCAAGATGCTGGCACATATGGTTCCTGGTGAGAGCCTTCTTCCTAGCTTATAGATGGCGAGCTTCCTGCTGCATCCTCACATGGCCTTTCCTCAGTGCATGTGCAGAGAGAAAGATTTTTCTCTTCTGCCACCCACTAATAGTAGAACCATAAGGACTCCACCTTCACAACCTAATCTAACTCTAATTTCTTCTCAAAGGCTTCTCCAAATATCATTACATCCAGGGTAAGGGCTTCACATATGAATACTAGGACTGATCATTCAGTCCTACAAGATTCAAGGTCATTTCTGTACCATCTCATTCACTTGATTTTGAACAAGCTGTAATGGGTCTGAGAAAAAGGAGATTCACAGCCAGCCCATCATGAATTGCGCAAAGCTTGTCCCATGTTTTATTTATGCCCGCGGTATACCCCACATGCAAACATTTTCCAACAATGTTGCAGGGCCTGGAATCACCCACACTACACAACTCCAGGGGGTGCCACTCATCTGGTAGTCTATGTAAATGGCATCCTCATGCTCCACAGAAGTCTGAATAGGAAAACTCAGAAAACACTGGTATGGTGAAAGTCCAAGGGACTTGGTCTTGAAGACCTGTTTGAGCATGATTTCTCTGTGACCTGACTCAGGTCACTAATCTTCAGTGAGTCTAGTTTTGTCTCTATAAAATGGGAATGATAATTTCAATACTCACTTTACAGGGTTGTTGTGAGGATTAGATGAGATTAATATGGACAAGTGCTTGAATGCTGAAACGAGCTACACAAGTAGTATTATGGGCTTGATTTACCTTCCAGCCCTGGCATTCAAGGGTTCTTTCAGTTGGATATAGACAGCCTCATCACTAAGAAACCCCAACAGCCCTTAGTTGGGTCAGACCATGTTGGAATTTCTGTTCTGTATACACACATTTCTGAGCTCTTTATTAAGGAAATGCCTCTGGAGTTTAAGTATAGAAGGAGTTTCTCTTTCCCTCATTACCACATTTTTCAAAAAGTGAAATTTCTTCTGTCAAAACACATCAAGATACCATGGTGACAATTGCTATAGAAATGCTAGATTTGGAAAGAAATGAAGAGATTTCTATTCTGTTTCCTGCTATCCATGTTTAACAGTCTAAATCAAGTCCATGCTAGCTACAAGACTGAAAATGACTGTTTGCCCCATATTTCTTGACCACACTCCCTGCTCCAAACCTTAAATTCTCACTTCTTAAGGCCTTTCAGAGGTTGTGCATGAAATTAAGTCTTAGCATAGCATTATCTGAGACACAGAGAAATTGGATGGCATTAGCAGAGTTTTTTCTTTTTAATTATCCACTTGAATGTAGATCACAGAGTCATTGTATTAAATGATTATAAGGGCCATGTGTATAAGATATCTGAATAAGGCTGGCTAGGGTGTAACACAATAGGGAATGATAAAGACTTGAGCCGACAGCAGGGCATAGGCTCTGTCCAGCTAAAGGGGAAAAAAATCCTCACACTAAGTCAAAAATATACAGACCTAGTGATGTTAGAACTTCTAATTTTTTAAGAGAAGGAAGAAATCAAATATTTATGTGATATTTCCTAATATAGAAAATATATCTGCAAGTCAAAGCTGCCCATGGCTGCCAGTTTTCAACCACTGATCAATGGATGCCTTAAATCCAGAAATTATCTCCTTCTATCCTTAATACACAGAAAAATGAAAGCATGCTAAATGTGGATTCCAAGGTATCCCCACTGAGTAAGTCCCTTTTGGAGCCTAAACAGTTGCCAATTTTAATAGGCAGCCCAGAAGTTTCACCTAGAGATCATTCAGAGACCCCTTTTGGGATGCGCTGCTGGAGACAGCAACTTCCTGCAAGCTAGTATCTGTCTTTGTTTCCCTTGAGCCTAGCACATTGCCAAGCACGGGAAGTTTTAGGAGTGAATGAATGCTTCCATATCCTACTGCTGTACCATATCACTAGTAGATATTTAATAAAAAAGATATAATTGTCCTCGAGTAGCAAGGCCCCCAAGATACAAAATGCTAAGAGGGAAATACATTTGGATTGGAGTAAGGGAGAAGGGTAAGGATTGTGGAACATGGGACATTATGTGGAGAGGGCAGGCCTGAAAGTGGCCCACAGTGGGTGACTGACCCCATAACATCTAAAGGGCTCTAAGGCACTGAGAAATGTTCATAGGCCCCAAGAAAAAAAGGTTATTATATGAAAAAGACACTTGCAAATCCATGTCTATAGCAGCACAATTTGCGATTGCAAAAGTATGGAACCAGCCTAAAGGTCGATCAACCAACAAGTGGATAAAGAAAATACGATATATATCCACCATGGAATACTACTCAGCCGTAAAAAGGAATGAAATAATGGCATTCACAGCAACCTAGATGGAGTTGAAGACCATTATGCTAAGTGAAGTAATGCAGGAATGGAAAACCAAATATCATATGTTCTCACTTATAAGTGAGAGCTAAGCTATGAGGACACAAAGGCATAAGAATGATATAATGGACTCTGGGGACTTGGGCAGAAGTATGGGAGCAGGGTGAGGGATAAAAGACTACACATTGGGTACACGATACACTGCTTGGGTGATGGGTGCACCAAAATCTCAAAAATCACCACTGAAGAACTTTTCCATGCAACCAAACACCACCTGTTCTTCCAGAACTATTGGAATCAAAAAAAGTATCTGTTTCACCACAATAGCAAAGTTTCAGACAGTGGAAAATAATTAGGCCCTGAAACTGTAGCAATGACTATTTATCTTTGTCTTTTTATTGGTAAAAGTTATGGTGGTTAACAAAATACATCTGTGAATTAAGGACAAATAGTAATAGAACTCGCTCAATCAAAATATAATAAACGTTGATATTTTAATTCTAACTCTAGATTTTCCTATCTTAATTTCCCTTGTAACTCATTTATACATTCCTCTAATTACCTTTAGAGTGAATCACATAATGTCATGTATGTAAAAGTAACTATGCAGCAATACTTCCTGCTTCTCAGGAGAGGAGTGGTGAATTTTTAATCAATGTTGACTTTGGAACAACATTGTGAAAAATGTTTCAAAGGATTAGACTTTTCCAAGTTAATTATTTTGGGGGCCAACATAGTAAAAGTGATAAGAAAAGGATGTAATAAAAGCAATATGCAATTACTTTCAGCATGTTCTTACTAATTATAAGAATCCCCCATTCTCCACCTTCTTTTTACAGAAACAAAGTCCTTTCCCCCGTCTGTCTCCAGGACCTGGCTGGGGAATCATTTGAAGTTTGCACAGCCTGGGTCTCTCAACTCCAATACCTTCAACTTCCCTGTTACCCTCTTGGAATTGATCTCGTTTTGCCTTGTGACATGATTTGACTATTTAAAATAGGTGTTGGCAACATTTTTCTGTAAAGTGCCAGGGGTAAATATTTTAGGCTTGTGGGCTAAACAGCCTCTGTCTCAACTGTTCAGCTCTGCCCTTGCCATGTGAGAGCACCCATAAATGTAAACGAAAGGGTGTGGCTGTGTTCCAATACAACTTTATTTACAAAAACAGGTGTTGGGCCAGATTTGTCTTGTGGGCCACATTTTGCCTATACCTGTTCTAATACAAAATTATGTACTTTTTGCATCATTTACAATAATATCTTATCTTCCCAAATACAGTGTAAGTTTCTTGCAGACAGGAAAGTCTATATTCTGTTTTTGCAACACCTGTAGAACTTAGCGACAATGTTTGGATCATTATATGATCTTGATGAATGTTCATTGACTATTAGCTAATTGTTTTATTTTGTGTGTGTGTGTGTGTGTGTGTCGGGGGGTGGAGTTTGCTAAGGAAAAGTATCATAAAATGATGGAATTTTTGAATGGAGAAGACCTTGTCTGTCACCCATCCTTGGAAGTGAAACCAAGGCCCAGATGGGCTTATTATTTTGGATATACAGCAGGTCACGTGTTATCTCTCCGAACATAAATGCAGCTCTAGGGATCCCAACTTTATCGGCCTTCTATTAACATACAAATGAAATAATTTCAGCTCCATCTACAAAACTACGGTATGTCCAGTCCCTGCCTTTATATTCTTAAAGATTTCCTAGAGGTATTTTCAGTTCCCTGACATTATCCCCTCACTTGCTGCTCTGAATTCTTCCTTTTTGACCCACTTACCCTCAGATCGCACAATGATGGCATGGTTTTCTTTTTTCTGCTCACTGGAGGATCGATCTATGCTCAGCTTTTGCCTTAATAAAAAATTTCTCCACATCTCCAACCCAATTCCTCTTTGAATAAATTTTAAAATCCAACCCCCTGCTGATTCAGAAATGCATCCTCGCAATCCTGATGAAAATCATCAACATTTGTATATTCACAGCAGCCAAGAAGATGGTTGAATTGTACTTCTAGGGATTTGAATTAAAAAAACAATTGTTTTCCAAAATATCACACTGCATTGTTATGCTAAATATGCTTTTTCTTACTATAAACACCTTACACCCACTGTTCTTACTTCCAGAGATTCTAATTTTCATTTTCAAACCCAGAAATCCATGCATCCGTGGTGAGAATTCCTGAGCCAAAAGATGCTGAATATAGTTCTAACTCTGGCAGAAAACCCAGGGTAAATTTACAGAGTGAGAAGGCTCAGATTAGAGAGAACGGACAGATTATGGTAACATTCTGCTACTTTGGGAGTCATATGCAAAGCAGGCAGCCAATTTTAGATAGTTCATTAGAGGGAAGTGAAGTATCCTTGGTGCCCTTACTGACAAAGCTTTGATGCATAAAGTAATCTCAGAGTATGTGCATAATCAAAGATTTAAGATATCCAGCAATAGCAGTAAGGGCTTTCCTCTGAAGAAACAGCACTACAGTGCAGATCAGGGATAATAATTTTGTGAGATTTCCAAATGGTTTAATGGAATTGAGGGGTAAAACAGAAAGATGGCCTGGAAAGAAGGGCATTCCCCTAGCTATGCCTCACTCAGGATAATTGTTAAATCCTTATACAGAATGGATTGGAATACCCAGGACTACCCCACCACATGCTTATTTGCAGTTGCAGGACCTGGCTGTGGAATCATTTGAAGTTTGCACAGCCTGGGTCTCTCAACTCCAATACCTTCAACCTCCTTGGAATAAAAAATCTCATTCCACAGTGTAGGTTCTCTAATTCTCACCTAATTCTTTTGATAATTCATGAAAGCTTTATAACATATTTACCTATCTAAACTGGACAACAAAACTGGGTAATAATGTTTGACCTTTAACAACCTTCATGTTATGTCTCCATGTGTTATTATATATTATGTTGGATATTTAGCCTGCATAAATCTTAAACCTCAGCCAAAACACTAAACGTTGGCTCTTTGATGGCCTTTTATACAACAGAATAAAAGTGCAGTTGAGGCCATGCTCTGTATTCTCCAAATGCCATTTGATCACACAGGAAGATGGCATTTCCCAGGTCACCAGATAGTTCAGTTGGGGTCATGTAACTAGTTCTGGGTACTTGGCTACAAACAAAGTGACATATATTACTTCCAGCTGAAGCACAGAACAGTGGTGATCTCTTTTCCCTTGCTCAGGGACCTAGACGTCAACAATTCCAGATGGCAAAGCTATAAGATGGACCCTTGAGTCACTGCCTGGATGACAAGTGCCTTAGAAAGCTGCCTGGCATGAGAAAAAATGCTCACTGTGTTACACCACTGAGATGTGGGCAGTAATTTGTTACCATAACATCATCTAGCCTATCCTGAAATAATATGCAAACTGACACTGAAAATGAAATAATTAATTTGATATTTAAGTTACTGGGAAAAATTATAAAAACAAAATGCAGTTAAATTTGAATTAGAGAATATGTTAAAAGAAATGCATTCTGTGATATTCATTATATAGGGATAATGAACTATGTTAATAAGGAAAATCAAAATAGCTACATTGCATAAAAATTATCCAAACAATACATTTTTAGAAATTGAAAGTGAATTTGAGAACTCTTTAAAACTCAATGCCTTTTGTTTAAAAAAGTTACTGACCCTGGAAAAAATTTATTTTATTCTCAGTGAGGCCCTAAAAATTACAGAAAATACATACAAATATTTACGTCATAAACAATAGGATTGATTTTCATGTGCACGTACATTATGTAAATTAAATTACATAGGCTTCACTCTTTGTTTGTTTGTTTGTTTGCTTGTTTTTGAGATGGAGTCTTACTCTGTCGCCAGGCTGGAGTGCAGTGGCACAATGTCGGCTCACTGCAATCTCCGCCTCCCGGGTTCAAGCGATTCTCCTGCCTCAGCCTCCCGAGTAGCTAGGATTACAGGTGCGCACCACCATGCTCAGCTAATTTTTGTATTTTGAGTAGAGACGGGGTTTCACCATGTTGGCCAGTATGGTCTTGAACTCCTGACCTCAAATGATCTGCCTGCTTTGGCCTCCCAAAGTGCTGGGATTACAGGTGTGAGCCACCGCACCTTGCCAGGCTTCAATCTTAATTTACTTCATCGCCCTTCTCCACTTTAAAGATTAACTTCCAATGCTCTAGATTAGGGGCTGTCAAACTATACCTTGCAGGCTAAATCCAGCCTGCTGCCTGCTTTTGTAAATAAACTTTTATTGCAACACAGCCATACTCATTAATACTTATTATAATACATATTGTCTGCTTTTGCTGTACAACAGCTGAGTTGATGAGTTGCAACACAGACAGTCTGCTAAGCCTAAATTGCCTACTCTCTAGAACTTTATAGAAGAAACTTGCTGACCACTACTCTAGGGAAAGCGAGACCACAGCAAAAATGTAAAAATAAACACAAGGAGTTTTATCCTTTGATTCTTAAGGGATTTCCCATGGTGTTTTTAGCTATATGTAATTTTCATCTTAACACACTTATTTTAGAACCTATGCCATATAGAGAATATGAAATCACAACACCTAGTCTGGTTATCTCAAATTCTGACTTAGAGGAATGAAAAGTATTAATAGTTTAAATCTTACTATATATAGGCTCATCTTCAATATTGACAGTGCTGCTTCTAATTCTTCTTCCAAATTATCTTGCATGTTATTGTCAGGATAATCTTTCTATTTATTGGTAAGATTTCCAACAAGTAGTTGTCATGCCAGACCCATATTGACTTAAGTAGGGATGGCACCATGTTTGAGAGGCCAAAAAAGAGAGCCAGAGCCAGCAAATGAGGCATAGAACTTATTGAAGCGTCTTATATATAGGTTCATTCAGTGGTGGTGGACTGGACAAGAGAACCATGATCACTTCTAAAAGACATGAAGTTTATATAGCATTTTCACATAGCCTCCTCCCCCTAACATCCTCCATCTAGCAACCTTCGTTTGACCCAAAACAAAGGACTTTGATCTCTTATATGGCCTGCATTCCATGGAATGGGCTGGGGGTTCAGATGTTCCTCATAGATAAAGGAGTGAATCTCCAGGTTGGCCATTCCCAGATTATTTAGCTTGGAACTTTAAACAGACATTCTTCTAAGACCATAGAGTCATTTTCAGGGTACAGAGTATGCTTGTTACTGCAGTCAGGTGCATCTGCCATATAGTAGCTCTTTTATACTGTCTCTTACCTTTGATAATACTCAATGACTTCCTATCATCCATGGTTTCTAGAACAGACTCATTTGCTCTCCAGAATCTAACCAGTTTATCTAAGACAATCTTATTTTCTATCACTCCATCACATTATTTCTTTGTCACTCAGAATTTTTCACTTCTCTTCTTCTCATATACAGTATGAGGGAGAAATGACCTTGCCTGCAAGTAAACCTGACTACAATAGCTTAAGCAAATAAGGGTTAATTTTTTCCCCCAACACTGTAAGAGACTGGGAGGTAAGTGGTGTTGATTTAGTAACTCAACCGTGTCAATGCTTGTATTTTTAGAATTCTCTAGGCTTTCCCCTCATGGTCACAAGATGAGTACTGAAGCACCAGCGATCGTATTCATAGTCAGGGCATGCAGAAAAGAGAAAGGGGAAAGGATAATGTGAAACATATCTGTCCTTTTATCAAGAAAGCAAACACTTGGCTAGAAACTTCAAGCAGAATTCTATTCATACGACTTACTGGTCAGAACTAAATCTATGGTCATATGACCACATCTAACTGCAAAGAAGGCTGTGCAAGTATTTAGATTTTCTAGACCCTAAGGAGAGGCCGACGAGGACAAGTAGGCTGCAAAAGTGTGTTGGATAAACCATCCACCATGGCCTGTTGCATACATATTGAACTGATTTCTGCCTCCATGTTTTTGCATACAGTCTTCCCTGTCTAAAATGCTCCCTCCACCCTTCCTTATTCTAAAATTTATTCTTTATTTTTTTAGTGTACAGCTTTACATTCCATCTCCTCCATTAAACATACTCTGAAAATCCCAATTACCATGATCTCTCCTTTCTCTGAACACTTTTTTTCTCATACACAATAACATAACATCTGTTTTTAAAAATTCAAGTTATGCTACATTCATGCCATGTTAGGACTCAGAAAACAATACCTCAAAATGTGCTTTGGCTTTCTCTGAAGTTCCCCCATCTACCTGAAAGCTATAATAGATCCTCCAGAAGATACTCAATTGCTATGAATCCCTTCCCCAGATAGGACATCAACTGGAGGAAATGGATGCATCTCACAGAAAGGAAGACTAGAGCTTACCCCACACCCAGAGCCCAGACAAGATTTGTCCCAGGCTGTTGTCTGTTCTTCAGGTCCATTTATCTTCCGTAAACATCATTTACTCCTCCTTGAGAATTGCCTACATCCCCCACTTTTCTCTCCTTTATGAAGAGGTCATTTAAGCTTCAACCATCTGGCCCTTCTTTGAGCCTCATATTTTGTAGGATACCCTTGTGCTTGCACCTAATAAATGTGTATGCCTTTTCTCTGTTAATCTGCTTATTGTCAGGTTGTTTTATAAGCTAGAATTATTGAAACTTCAGGGGGTGAAAGTTCATTTTCTTCTACAGTCACATGTTTTTGTTGTTAACTCCCTAGTAGGACACTTGAGTTTTTTTTCTAATTGCATTTTTCCATAAGTTATTGTGGTACAGGTGGCATTTGGTTACATAAGTAAGTTCTTTAGTGGAGATTTTTGAGAACCTGGCGCACCCATCACTCGAGCAGCATACACTGCACCATATTTTTTGTCTTTTTTTTTTTTTTTTGAGACGGAGTCTTGCTCTGTCACCCAGGCTGGAGTGCAATGGCACCATCGCGGCTCACTGCAAGCTCTGCCTCCCGGGTTCAAGTGATTGTCCTGCCTCAGCTTCCCAAGTAGCTGGGATTACAGGCATGCACCACCATGCCCAGCTAATTTTTTATTTTTAGTAGAATCGGGGTTTCACCATGTTGGTCAGGCTGGTCTCAAACTCCTGACCTTGTGATCTGCCCGCCTTGGCCTCCCAAAGTGCTGGAATTACAGGTGTGAGCCACCGCACCTGGCATTTGTTGTCTTTTATCCCTTGCCCCCCTCCCACTTTTACCCCCAAGTCCCCAAAGTCCACGGCAAAACTGTTTTCAGTATCTTCTTTTCAGGATCTTCTACAAAAGACAGTCTCATTTAGGTAAAAGTTGATATTTTACAAAAGATAAACTCTTTTTATTTAACTATTTAGTGGCTGTGTTTCAAAGGACCTCACAGAGTTTAGTAATAATTACTTTTTAAAACTGTCATATGAATTATGGCTTTACAATAACGAGACTGAGCCCTTAAACCAAACACAACTGTAACTTTATGGTCACATCTTACACATATTGATGCATTTAGCATTGTTAATAAGATGAAAGACACTGAATTTGAAATGTATTTGTTACATCATACTAATTACTAATTTGACTAGGAGCTGGTTACTCTGCTTAATGGACTGTAAGAACTCTAAATCATGTATACTATACTACATAGGAGGTTACCTTGTTGATACTTAGTATAAATGTGGTTTAGCTAGGAATTTAAGCCAAAGTTTGGGTTCCTAACTCAAGAGGTTGGAACGCTTAAAAAAACACAACTGTTTTCCAGGCTTTCTAAGCTAGTCTCCCTTTTAAAAGGTCTAGTCTGTTTGTAAGTACTTAATTGCTGACAAGGTAAATCTTATTTTTCTCCCTGGTCTTCTTTAGGGGTTTTCTTCTTTCTCAGCTGAGTACTTTTAGATTTGGTTTTTCATGTGAAATAGCTTTCCCTCACATCAGGATAATTCTTCTCCAAACAAATTACCAAATAGCTCAAAAATTGTTTTAATTTCTTGGATGGAGATTTGAATGACTGCATATAATTTACAATATTAAGTCATGTGATTGCAAATGTAGGAATACTTTTGAAAAATGTGAAATAGGAATTAATAAAAGGAATTCCTAGCTCATTAAAAGTGAGTGTAAATTTGGGTATGACAAAGATTCTCTCATTGACCAAAATTGACTCAGGTTCTCCCGAACTCATGTCAGCTAGGTCTTGAATTTTGGACTTTTATGTTTGTACAGTTTTAGCAAGAACCTGCTACGTCAGTTTAGCGAGAATCTCTCACCCTCAATATCTTATCAGACTTCTCATCCTCCACCACCCCACCCCCCAGGTGATGTCTGATCACCCTGGCCTTCCTTCAGCAAAAATCCTGTTAGGTCGGTTAAGCTAGCATCCCTCCTTACCCCTGATATTTCCTCTTAGTAATTTTTCATACACTAACCCCTCTTCTGCTCCTTGGCTATAAATCCCCACTTGTCCTTGCTGGAATCAGAGTTGAGCCCAAAATCTCTTCTCGATTGCAAGACCCCATTTAGTAGTCCCTATACTTATCACAGTGGTACTCTCTTGAAGAAAGTCTTTCTTACTGTCTTCAACAATTGTCATCAATAATTTCTTCTTTTACAAGTACCGGTGTCATTTTAAAACAAGCTGCCTCACCAATACAAACATACTCTTAAAAGGATATTGTGAATCTAAAGTCAGAGAACTTGTAGGATTACAGCCATAGATGATCGAACAATAAAAGAACAAAGACAGAGGAAGAGATGAGAGAGTGTGGCCTTCCCAGAGCCCCACTCCAGCTCTCCCTTGGCCTGCTTCTCAGACAGTAGGCACTGGCATTGAGAAATAAACCATGCACCTTTTGAAGTTATGCCACATCAATCACAGGCCTTTATATACTGATTAACTGCCTCTCTCAGCAAGAGGGATGATCCACCTCATTCTCTCAGCACAAAAGAAACCAGTTTTGCAGCTCGTGAATTAACCCTTCTTTTGCCAGGCAAACTATTTTCCAGGATAATGAAAACAAAGAAATAACGTTTCAAATAATTTAATGATGAAATTAGTGATTCTTTTCTGGCTAAATTATGCTGGAAACTCTAAGATCATTACTTAATAACCTAGAATGGCTTCTAGAAACCCAGAGGTGGCAAAGGATGTGAGAATTAACAAACTGGGAGCACCCCTAAGTATGCAATCTGACTACCTTTTAGAGGTGCAAGGAATTAAAATTGACATGGATTCATGAAGGGCAATTGCAAGCTACATGTTTGGGAGAACGGAGTTGTCCAATTTCCCATGAAGGATTTGCTGGAACAATACTTCTGTAAACTGAAAGTGCCTACAAGTCACCTGGGAAGTTTATTAACATTTTGATTCAATATATCTGGATGGGTCCTGAGATTCTGCATTTCTAACAATCACCCAGTGGATGTGGATGCTGCTGGTCTGTGGACCACACTCTAAAGCAATCTGGTTCTAGAGGACTCTTACTATAACTCAGCAATCTTAACTCATGTGCCAGAGCTAATGTCATCTTTGCCCTCCTTAAACATGTGGAGTCTTTGCAGCTTTATAGCCTCTCCTACCCTTAGTCCAAATTCAGATGCATCAGATCAGTGGTGGCCTTCCCAAGTGAGGTCTGTCACTAGGTTATGTGTAGTAGCTGGTGGACTGCAGGTCCAACTGTATTATTTTGAAACAATGTAGGCATTGCTTTATCAAAATCTTACATAAATTCAAATACATCAAACAGAACAAGTAGGAAGAATGGGAGAAGGTTGTTCATTACATGAAAAAAATGCACTGAAGCACATGAGTTTTCTCACTTTGGCATATGTAAAACATATTTCAGGCAAAAATACAAGACTGAATTTGCATGTAGGCATGTATTCGTGGTGCTGAGCAAGTAAGCTACCCAGTTCTGCCACTTGGATTGGTGCCCAAACAAGGAGCAGTAATGATACCTTACTTTTGTTGGTATAGTTACAAAGCACTACCGCATGCATTATCCCTTTAATCCTTTTAATGAGCATCTGATTAAGAGTTATTCTCATTTTACAGATGAAGAAACAGAAACTTGGAGGTCACACGTCTAATTTCCTAGCCTAATAGGTGGCAAACTCCAGACTTAAAACTCAATTTCTGAGTTCACTTCTCTTTCTAGCATCCTCTATGCTCTGCCATTGCGCTCAGCTCTGGTTGTACATTGAGATCATGGGAAGAGCTTACAGAATGCTACTGCCTGGGTCCCACCCTCAGACATTCTGAGGTCATTGGTATGGGAAGTAGCCTGGGAATCAGGATTTTTAAAGCTTTCAGGTGAGTCAAATGCAGTGATTCAGGCTTAATACTGTTGGCATCTGGGGACAAATCATTCTTTGTTGAGGAGGACTGTCCAATGCATTGTAGGATGTCTAGCAGCCTCTCTAGCCTCTACCCTCTAGACACCAGTAGCACTCCTCCAGTTGTGACAACCAAATGCCTCCAGACATTGCCAAATCTTCCCTGGGGGGCAAAATTGCCCTATTGAGAAGCACTGCATAATATAAAGCCAAAGTTGTGAAGGACTGATAAATAACTACATTATCAGCAGCAATTGTAGTTTATTTATTCATTTCTTAATTTACCCCACTCACGGCCAAAGAAGCAAAACAATTCATCATCTTTCCCTCTTCCCAATTTCATCAAAATTAGGAGCTGAACCTGATAAACATTTTTGGAATACTATATTTATTTGATGATTGTCTAATCTAAAGGAAGATAGAGACTTCTGTTCATCCATAGTTTCTTAATTCACTCAATTACATTTCCTTAGTGGTATTATGTACTGGTATGTCTCAATTTTGCCTGATAAGAATCACCTGGAATTACAACAGATTCCTCGGCCCTAATCCAAAACTACTGAATCCAAATTTTTAGGGAGAGGCCAGGTAATTCAGATATTTAACAAGTATCTCCAGGTAATTCTTATCATCAGGGAAGTTTGGAAAAAATTAGGTAAGACAAAGGGAATACAGAGATGAATAAGACAGAGCTCCTCAAGAAGACACGTAATTAAGTAGTGATAATTCAGGTTGATAAAAGCAAAACTATAAGTGTGTAGAAGCTTAGCATGTAGCATAAGGGATGGAATAATTTACTTATTTTGGCTGAGGAGGCATAGCTCAGAGAAGGGCATATGTGGGAGATGATATCTGTCTTGGATTTTGAAGCATAAATACAACTAGCCAGGGGTACAAGGTGTAAAAGTTCATTCTACATAGGGAAAATCAACAGGAGAAAAATCATCTTCTGTTTCTAGATGCCTAGCCTATATAGCCATGCATGTAGTAGGTGCTCAATAAATACCTATTCTTTGGTCAACCTTAAACCCACTGCTCCTTCATTATAGTGCTCTCTAGTCAGTGATTCTGCACACTGAGTATTATCCTCAAATGGGCCTGAAAAAAGTTTGCCTAGGTGAGAAGGTTGCTAATTAACATTTTTATCTCATTTAAGCCCCCTACATACTCATATTTAACTCTTATTTTTTTTCCTTGGAATTAACTTTTGTACTCTTCTCTGATGGCTGTTGACTTTTTAAAACCTATTCCATAGGTCTTTGGAAAAGCTGAATTACTGTGTGATTATTGTATGAACATGAAAGACTCAACATGCTCTTAGATTATTAATGGGAACATGAAAAGCATTTGCAGGCTGGGCAGAGACCCATCTTAAAGTGATGATGATACTGATATTGCAAGGAAACGTGAAAATTTGAGGACATTTCTGAAGACTCCTTCTCTGCCTAAGGCTGCCTCCCAAGAAGCCTGAGCAAATAAGGCTTGTTCCATAATTAAGAGACCAGCTCAGATGTAATCTTCTCAGAATGGCTTTTTATGACTACCCACTACTAACTATTTCCTTCATCTCTTTTTCTTATCTTTTTTTCATAATATTTATAATTCCCTGATATTGTATATCTGTTTATTTGTTGTTTCTCTTTCCTCTACTAGATTAAAAGTTCCAGAAGGTCAAGAACATTTACTGTTGAATCCCAACTCCCCAAAAAAGTCCTTCATACATAAAAGCCATTAATTAAATAACTGCTGAATACTGAATAGATTATATATTCTTTTAGAATCCTGGTTTTCTCCTTTGTAGGCTCAACATGTTTGTCCTCAGTTGTCAATGTCTAATTTTCTTTCTGGACTGTAACATTCATTAGGGCAGGGATGGTGTCTACCTTATTCTCTACTTATTCCACCATGTAGTAAATACTTAAAAACTATTCATGTATTTAATAGATCTATGAATGAGCAAGTGAATAAAAATGGAAGGCCAGCACTAGATGGCTTTACTCTAATGAGCTGGTTTCTCCAACAGCATACTGACCGTCAGCATAGATGTGTGGGTCAGCAAATTCCAGGAATAAACAGCTCTGATTATTATAGCAGTCAGCTCTTCCTGTGACAGTAGTAAGAATGGAACAAATGAAATGGCCAATGAGCAATAATCCTGTTACTCTTGAAGAGCAATTAAAAAAAATGTCAAAGAAGAAAAATCATACATCAGTGGCAGGGAAGCTCACTGAAATTGTTGACCAATGTAGGTGAAACAGAGGGTCTTGCAAGCCAAGAAATGTCGGCATCTGGTGAGAAAATAGCAGAGGCAAAGAAGCCCAGCCTAAAGAGATAGAGCAAGCCCAGAAAGCCCAGTGGAAACCACAGATGTGGTCCTATCCCTGAAGTTCACATTTGTCTACTATCAGTCATAGGTATTCTACTCTAGGAAGTCATTCCCAATCATAAAGACATTACAGATTCAAAGAGGGATATCTGCTGAAATCACGACCTTCAAACTAAAATTTGCTTCATGCTCAGTATACAACTGTGTGGTGGGGGAGGAAAGCCTTGCATTCTTAACTCTCAACAAGTAAGAACCTGATTTTCACAGGGTAGTCATTGCCAATGAAGCAGCTGCATTGTCTGGGGTATGTACCCTGGGGTTTGTCATCCTGTGTGGGGAAAATTTAGGATGGGGACACACATCAAGAATTTAGGAGTAGAGGTTTATTAGGCAGAAGAGAAGAGAAAGAGAAACAGCCCTCTCTATAGAGAGAGGGGTCTCCCAGCAGAAAGGACCAGCTGCAGACAGATGACCCGGATTTTATAGTGTGGTTTGAGGAGGCAGTGTCTGATTTATGCAGGGCTCACAGATTGGTTCCCTCAGGTAGAATGTTTACATAGCAGGCAGGGAAGGCTGGTTGCCCCACCCTAATCTTATTATGCAAATGAATTTTCCTTGAGCAGTGCCATATTGTCTGCTCCTTACTGTACACGTGGCTGGCAGAGAAGGGAGGATGTGGCCACCATCTTGAACATGTCTAGTCTCTAGTTCCTGCAGGCGTTCACCCATGAAAGCTCCTAGCTTGCTTGTCTATGTCTGCAGCTTGACTTTACAGGCTGCTCTTTGTTAGAAAATGATTTGGGGCTGCTTTTCATTAAAAAGGAAAGCCTTACCAAGGACTTCCATACCCTTACTATCTGCCTAAGTGATTTCTTCTTAACTCCTGTATCACCGAAGCTCTCAAATACGCTTTACCACACCTTTTGTGTATCACACCACACATAGAAAATTATAATAGTTGCATGGTACACTTGAATAAGCAGACATGGCTTCTCCACCTGCCAACTCAGGGGCAGAGGAGAGCATTACGTCAAGCACACCTGGAACTCATTTGAGATGGAGCATTTAGCCTGCAGCTCACTGTTTAGAAATTCTGCCCTGGCAGATGTGTTCTCATTTTTCATCAGACATGAAAGGAAAATATTATGCTAGGTTCTATATGCATCCCAGAAATATTTTGGGGCACCTACTATGTGCCAAGCACTTCTCAAAGCAGGGGACAAAACAATAAAACAAAGACCGCTTTCTTATGAAGACTACATTGTAGTAAGGTGAGACAGAAAACCAAACCTATGTTGGGTGGTGACAGTGCTACAGAGGTAAATACAGCAGGCAAGCATGACAGAAAATGATGGTATGGGGGCAAAGCTATGAGCAATTTTATGTAGAGAGAGAGAAGGGTCTATTATCTGCTTCTTGCTGCTGCAACAAGTTGTCATATATGTAGTGGCATAAAATAACACAAATTAGGCCGGGCGCGGTGGCTCACGCTTGTAATCCCAGCACTTTGGGAGGCCGAGGCGGGCGGATCACGAGGTCAGGAGATCGAGACCACGGTGAAACCCCGTCTCTACTAAAAACACAAAAAATTAGCCGGGCGTGGTGGCGGGCGCCTGTAGTCCCAGCTACTGAGAGAGGCTGAGGCAGGAGAATGGCGTGAACCCAGGAGGCGGAGCTTGCAGTGAGCCAAGATCGCGCCACTGCACTCCAGCCTGGGTGAAAAAGCAAGACTCCGTCTCAAAAAAAAAAAAAAAAAAAAAAAAAAATAACACAAATTTATTACCTTACAGTTTTGGAGGTCAGAAGTCTAAAATGGATTGGCAGGGTTACATTCCTTCTGGAGGCTCTAGGGAAGGGTCCTTGCCTTTTTCACCTTTTAGAGACTGTCTGCATTCCCTGACTCATTGTCCATTTCTCTACATTCAAAGCCAGTAATATAACATTCTCAAATCTCCCTCCCTCTCACTCCTCCTTCTTATAAGGACCCTGAAATTATATTGGGCCTACCTGGATAATCCAGGAGACTCTCCCCATCTCAGTATTCTTTATTCACATTGACTCACAGTTGCAGTCTATTATGCCATGTAGGGGAACATATTCAGGGTTCCAGGGATTAGGACATGGACATCTTTGGGGGTCATTATTCTACATACCACAGTAGGATTCTCCGACAAAGTGACATTTGATCAACGACCAAATGGAGGTGCAGGGCAGCCATGGAGCTATTGGGGGATTGGGGTTCTAGCACTGAGGAAGTGAATGCAAAAGCCCTGTAGGGGGAGTTGACTTGACACGCTTAAAGAATAGTAAGGAGTGTGTCCAGATTGGAATGAGAGGGGAATTATGGCAGTAGAAAGATCAGAGGGATGGTAGCAGGCCAGAACAGGTATACAGGGCCCAGGAGGCCATGTCAGGATTGCATGGGTAAGCTCATTCAGTTCATACAACAACCCGATAAAGTAGGTGCTATTATTTGCCTTGTTTCTAAGGTTGAACAACTGAGGCTCATAAAAGTTAAGTACAACTCAAAGAGCAAATATTGAACTGAATCTGATGATTCTAGTTTAGAGAAGTGAGAAGATCCTGGAGAAAATATCAATATCCTTCTGAGTCGCAATTTCAGTTGTGACTCAGAAGCCATATGTCAGTGTGACAGCGCAAGGAGCAAGGCCCAAATAGCTCCCCTCCTACCAGTTTCCCATTTGACAACAAAATTAAGGGTTTAGGCAGCTGGGATGTAACTAAAATTAAGCCAGGTAACCTTTTTGTTCTTCAAGTTTACTATCTGTAAAACAGTAATACAATGTTGCAAATGTACCTTGCTATCAAACAATAAAAGAGAGATTCAGACTAATATGAATTTTCAAAACAGACAAATAGGACTTCATTTTTGCCATAAGACACTCTGTATTAACAAAACATCATCCAAAGCTTTCTTTATAATAGTAAGTTTCTCTGGTATGCGCGTGCGCGCACACACACGTTTTCTGATATTTGATTGACAACTTTTAAAGAAAAGTAGTGATTACCAAAAGTGCCTTTATTTCATCTTGCATATATTAGTTCTTTTTCTCTAGCTCAGAGATTTTGCATTATTCCCTGCTAAAAGATGGAGAGTTTGGGGATGAGTTTGCACATTGTGTACCTGAGGGGCTCCTGGAAAGAATAAAACGTTTCTATAAGCTTCTTAATCACAGATAATTCTTTTTCTTCCTTCCCTGAGTCCGATGTCCAAAGAATGCAGTGCATTTAGGGGGCAGAGTCAGGCCCAGTGTGGTTGGCATTGTTGCTAGTACAGTCCATCGACATGGACTATTAATAAAATTGTATGTTTATGTAAAATTGGGCAATTTAAAAGTAGAGCTATGTGTTCCTTTCCAAACACCTTGGTTGTTTAGAATAGAATTGTTAAGCGTGTGAGTTGATTCTTTAGTTTCCAGTATTCACAGCTCCCACTCACAGCTTTGAAAATTCCTTTATGGCATCTACATACAGTAGTCAAATTGCGAAAGTTAAATGATATGCATTAAGAAAAAATGGGCCCCTGTGGCTGTTGGTGCTTTTGTCATCTTGTCAGGAGTCAGGAATCCTAGAGAGCTGTGCATTGTCTGCATAGCTGTGCTTGCAGAAAGAATACATGGTATGGAGTGTTAGAACTCATGAAGGCTCTCCCTTCATGTGATCCATATCACAGCTCCCCGCTGCTCTGCCACGTGGTGCTTCCCATGCATTTCTGCCACCCCCACCACCCTCCATTCTTTAACACGCGTGGTAGCTCTGTGGAGATGGAAGTCCATGTCACTGTATCGTGATGTTCAACCCCTCATGCCTCTCTTCCCCTATCCCCATCCTGCCCCAGGGTGAGTGTTTTCTGAATTGCAGTGATGTCAACAAAACAACAGACTTGAACAACCAGGACAAGTCCAGGTGAGGTCTGAGAAGGCTCCCATGGAGAAAATTTTGCCTTGCAGCCTCTGCAGTGAAATTGCACAGTAGAGCAGAAAAATACCATAATGAGAGACCCAAAGGAAAATGGCCTTTTATGAAGTGGAAAGTGGAAAGATGTCCAGATGTGGACACTGCATATTTAAACATATTCAGTGATGCAATTATTATAAGCGCAATATCTCAATTTAGAGACACTGTGAGTACCTGAAGTGACCAGAACATGCTTCCATGATTTCAGCAACTTACGTAACCCAGGAGCAAGTCTCACCTGGTTATCTGGATTCATTGTTCAGTGAAGCCAACTTTGCTGGGAGGAAGAAAGGACTGGGAGTAGTAGATTTGAATGAAGGCTTTTTCGCTTACTGATTTTGTGAATTTGGGCAGCTTGCATCCCTCACTTTGAGTTGTGCAACCTCAAAGTCCACATAAGGAAAATGGGCTTAATAATGTTTCTCTTACTGGGTCGCTGTGAGGCAAAAATGAGATCATGCATGAAGAATTACTATGTAAGCTGTGAAGTGCTACACAAATGAAATTTGTTGATGTTTGTTAAGAAAAACCAAAATTATCACATTGACCTTGGACTCACCCAATTTCTTTAATCTGTTTAAATGTGGTAAGAGGTACCACATTTAACCTCCTCAAAGGAGGTTTAGATATCTTGTCAATAACTTATGTCATTAGAAACCAACCAATGTAGGTGAAACAGAGGGTCGTGCAAGCCAAGAAATGTGGGCATCTGGTGAGAAAATAGCAGAGGCAAAGAAGCCGAGTCTAAAGAGATAGAGTGAGCCCAGAAAGCCCAATGGAAATAGTATTGTCAATACTATTTTTCAACTTACTGGTAAGAATACACATTTTAAAAAATGATTCTAATTGCATTAGGTACAATAAAAACCTACTTGAAGTAGTTATAGAATATGTAAAATTTCAATAGTATTTGTGTTGTAGAGGGGGAGGTACAGACAGGCATATTTTGGAAAAGAGCAAACATTCATGCTAAAAAAAAAAATGAGGCTAGAGAAGTTATATACTCAGTGCTCTTTGAGTTGAATAAGAAAGGGCAGGAAGGCTGTTTGACATACTCAAAATAATGTCCAGGTAATTTAGTAAACAAGACATGCTGGCATTGTAAATTGGTTGGGTGACCTTTGATGAGAACTAAAATACAACACATGCACCTGATTGAATATTTTTCATTTTGTATCCTTAGTCTGATAAATCTGTGAGAAGATAGACATACATGTAACCTACATCTTTACCCTTAATATTATTGCTATTTCCACAGTTTTCCTATTGATTAGAGTGATTTTCTCGACATATTCAAATTGTCAGAGTGTGAATAAGAGAAATGTCTTAATGATATGATTTATTGCAGGAGCACAGAATGTTCAGAAGAAGATGGCAAAGACCTTTTATACTTCTTTCTGTTTTCATGATCAAGCTTTCAGAAAAATAGATGTGAACAATTCAAATTAGTTTCCCCAGGACTAGAAAACCTCAGTTGCCATTTTAGTTGCTTCTGCTTTTCTAGGTACTGAGATAATATATGCTATCTGCCCTCCAAAAATATATAACTGGAATATAAATTTGATTCTTATATTGCTTCGGACCTAGCCTTAACATCTAAAGATTTTTCATATTCTCCTCACATCTTTGAATTCAATTTTTCAAAAATTGAATTCAATCAGGCTTAAAAAGAAACAGTAGGATCTCCACTTTCGTTGATATTTTATTTTTCTGCTTCTACAATAAAAAATGTCTTTACCTACCATGAATTACAATATTAACTAGGTTGTGATTTGGAAATCCTTTTTAATCTTTATTAAATCTTCCATGAATAACATACATATGAAGAGATTTTAGTTGGAGATAGTCATTCAATTTGATTTAAATTAGAAGCAGATTCCATTATTTGTGATTGTTATTGCAATTACTAATAGAATGCATCAGGTAATATAGATAAGTGTTAACAGAAATACTAAGCTCATCAAGAGTATTTTAAAATACATGTAGACCTTTAGTTAATAGACAATCTGTTTTTTGTTGGGTTGGCCATGTAATATATATGGTATATTGAACAATATATAAATGCATTGCTACTTAAAATTTTACACATATTTCCCGAGTGTAGGTTGTTTATATTCTCTAGACTAGGAGCCGTGTCTTAGGCAGTTGTATTTATTTGATATAAGCCAAATTATTTAACTCAATAGTTTTCTGGTAACTACTGGTTGAATGGCTAAATGTTCTCTGCTTGGATCTCTCATCCTCCCCTGTCTTTCAGCTACATCCTCTGTCCTCTTCCTGATCTGTGGGAATTATAGGTTTGTTTCTCTGTGTACTGCTTCCCTTGCTTTCTTCTACTACCTACCATAACCCATTCATTGCTGGCTCAAACTCGTCTTAGGGGCTTGAAACTATCTAGGCCTGGCCCTAGGGGAGAGAGTCATTAGCCATAGCTTCTGTCCTTTGCTTTGTACACTGGGCACTTCTGCTCCAAGAACAAGACCAGCACTGAGCTGCTTGGAGTAGCAGCAGCAACAGCAGCAGCAGTGTATCTGAAAAACTAGGTTCCCTGAGAAAGCTTCTCTCTTAGAAGATTGTGGCTTGTAGAGTTGCTTCTTGAAGACCTTGCCTCTGGTGTTAGGTAAGCATCCCACATACATTGAACAACACACTTCTTAAAGGATAATCCTTAATTGAAAGCAAGTTCATCATGCATTAACGAGGTTATGATGGATCTTGTGTTACATAAAAAGGGTTTATGAGCTTCCGAAAGAACACATTCGTTTCCTTCTCAACTCAAGGACACTCTACTATTCAAATGCTCCTGGTGTTTAGCAAATCAACTCTAGCTTTTTCATCACCTCACACCAAAATTAACTTAAAAATGCTATTTATATCAGGCAAAAAATTCCAGTTAAAAGTGAGAATCCACTCTATATAATTATTTAACATCAGGTAGAACCACCCACTACTTTTTTCCATGAAAATGTTTATTTTTAAATTGAGTGTATCTACTTTTTTTAAGAGTTAAACAGAATGCGTAGGACTTGATCAAATAAATAGCTGTTTTTTCCTAGCCTTCAGCTTCTCCCTTTTCATTTTTCTCTCCCATCATTCATTCATTCTTTCCTTCTCTCCTTTCCACAATAAGCCTCTTCTCATTCTTTGTTCCTCCGGATCTTCTCTTCACAATCAAGTTTCTTGCTCTCTCTCCACTGCATCGGCAGGTGGGGGGTCACCGAATCCTTTCAGTGTTCCATTTTAGTTCTTCCTCTGTTCTTGCAGTACACTTCCCTTGCATGTATTCATTCATACCTACATCAAATATCACTTAAATGTCCATAGTTCCTAGATTTAGAACTTTGGTCCAGATCTCTTTCTTGGGAGCCTCAAATTTTTTTTCTGTTTGTTTACCAGGCATCTCTGCTTAGATAATCCATAGCAATGGTGGCCCAGCTAGAATTCATCATCTACAATAGTCTCACACCCTGCTTCCATAAATACCTTCCTGAATTTCTTATCTTATAAATGACACTTAATCCCACTGCCCAAGCTAGAGACCAGGATATCATCCCAGATTACAATTTTTCGTTTAAATCCTTCATCTTGTCAATCTCTGTGCTCCATTGATTTCATCTCCTAAAGAATTCTCATTTCAGTCCCCCATATATGTTTCCATGGTCGCTGGAATGACTCATGCCCATGCAAATGGCATTGTTTGCCCATTTGTCAAAATAGGGCATTTTCTGATTGTTCCACTTTTAGCCTTATCTCATTATCTTCACAAAGCTGCTGAAATTTTCCAGTGTGAAAATCTGATTACTCCCTCTCCAGCTCAAAATTCTGCAGTGACTTCTTATTCTCTTCAGATAAAATCTGCAGTGTTTTGCTTGACAAAGTCTTCCATAATCAAGCCCCTATCCAGCCTCCACTCTCACCTGTTCTTTGTACCTTTAGCCCCTCCCACTTAACACTTTACATTCTGCCAACATTGGGCCACTTCTAGTGCCTCAGACACTCCGCAGTCTGCACACTGCTAGATGTGGCAAATGCTGTTCCTTGCCTGGCATGCCCTCAGCATATGTCTGCTCATTTTTCAAGGACTGTTTAGGAACTATCTGTCCGTGAAGCTTACCTTTTTGTCCCTAGGCATACATGCTGCCATTGTGCTTAAGCCTTACTTTCATCAAAACACAGGAAGGGGCCGGGCGCGGTGGCTCACGCTTGTAATCCCAGCACTTTGGGAGGCCGAGGCGGGCGGATCACGAGGTCAGGAGATCGAGACCACGGTGAAACCCCGTCTCTACTAAAAAAATACAAAAAATTAGCCGGGCGCGGTGGCGGGCGCCTGTAGTCCCAGCTACTCGGAGGCTGAGGCAGGAGAATGGCGTGAACCCGGGAGGCGGAGCTTGCAGTGAGCCGAGATTGCGCCACTGCACTCCAGCCCGGGCGATAGAGCGAGACTCTGTCTCAAAAAAAAAAAAAAAAAAAAAAAAAAAAAAAAAAAAAAAACACAGGAAGGATCCTTTCTGTTTGCTTCTGTCTGGTACATTGTAGACTTCTTGGAGGCAAAGTTATGTTTTTCCACCTATGTGTCTGTATCACATACAAGGGTCTAACATATAGTAGGAACTCAATAAATGTTCATTAAATCAATGGATAACTGAATGAATAAATGAATGAAATTACTAAAACAATTGAAGGCTTTGAAACTACGTGATGCCAAATATACTTGCATAAACTTTTCTTCATTTCAGCTTTTCATCTTGATTCTGCATAGACACATCATTAATTAAATTCTGGGTGCATGAAAGACTTTATAGAGAATGCTCATATTTTTTCCTAAGATGAAGATAAAAATATTTGCATGTAAATGAGACAATACCCAACCTCAGAGAAGCACTATCTCTCACTCCTCCAAATAAACTCCATTACCTGTTGGGAAATAAATGAAAATGAATCCATTGCAGTAATGGGTTTTCAGGCCAATTTTCCAAGCAAGAGCTCATTTCTAGTTGAAAGTAAATATGTTTCCTGAGCTTATGAATTCAGCCATTGCTTATGTTTATACATGCATTGAGGATGCATTCATATCTCATTCAGGATCCGTGAAGTTTGAAATCAGCCCTCCTCATGAGCAAGACATTCATGGTTTCACAAATTCCATTTACTAAAATTAATAAGCAAATTCTTAAGTTTCTAAATAATTTGAGTTATGAAGGCATCTCATATTTGAAGCATTTGCTCTTGTTTCTAATTTTTTAATTCTGGAAATTGAAATGTAAGGCAATAAAGCAGAAAAATGACCACATTCTTTTAATGATAACTCTTTCTTCCCTTCTTCCTGCATTCCTTTAAGTCTCTTCAGTTCCCTTCTAAAGTTGCCAATGGCAGGTTGTGAGGACTTACCATGTGCCAGGCACAAGGCAAAGCACGATGTCTTAATAGGATTTAATCCTCTTAACAACCCATGTAAATGGATACTATTATTTTCATCTCCAAGTAACCGAGGAGGAAATGGATGCAGGCAGAGGGTAAGCCATATAGCTTATAATTGGTAAAGCCAAGGCTGGAACCCAGGTCTGATTCCACAACCTTGCCTGCAATCGTTAGTGGTCCATGTCATCCAAAGCATGGGTAAAATTTGTGAGGTGGAAAATTGTTCCAGCCTGTTTTGAATCACCTCACACTCTGTTTAGTAAGAATCGCATGTATCTCATTATTATCACATTGCCTTTTACATGTACTTTGTAAAGTAGGCTTTTTTTTTTTTTATAGCTAGTGATGTTGATTCTAGTTTGTAAGATGTAATAACTGGTTCAGAGAGGTTAGACGCTCCAAAGAAAATGAAGGGAGCAGGGAGGGAAGTTTTCTCCTTCCACATGATATTATTGAGAAATAAAAAAACAAAACAAAGCAAAACCCAAGAAAACAGAGGTGTTTCAGATGAAGCGGCATTGGCAAATTTTTCCTGAGAGATGGCAAGTATTTTTGACTTTGCAGAGGCTTTGCAGCCTCTATTGCAACTATTCAATTCTGCTGTTGTAATGTGAAAGTAGACACACAGAATAAGTAAATGAGTAAGTGTGGCTGTGTTCCAACAAGACTTTATTTATAAAAACAGGCAGCAGGCCAGGTTTGACCCACTAACCACAGTTTTTTGATGCTTAAAGCATCCAACTATATTCCTTATATTGTGTTCTCAATCTACATATTTGGAAATGCCTAGGTGATAAGCAGAATGTAGATAAATTACAGGAGAGTGATAGCATTTGAGGTCTATCAAGATTATTTTTGTGCTACATAGCTAAAGCTCCACTGTTTAAACTGGATATTATAAAAGTTCAAAGGGAGATAATCTATTTAAACTCTAGAAGCAGGCTGCCTGGCAATTTATGACATAGAACTGTGAAGTCTTAGAAAAGCTTTTGACAGCTATGGAACTACGTTCACACAATTTGGAATTGCAATCTCAGTTGGGAGGATATACATTCAGACTCAATACAGATAATACAAACATGTACTATAAATCTTTGTAGTGTAATTAACAAAGTTGGGCACAGCAGTTTTATGATCCAAACTAATAAACTGCAATTTTTCTTAAAAAATACTAGAAACAAGGAAAAACAGACCTTATATGCAAATTTCAACTTCATGGATCTTTATGATGTTTTCCTTTATTTAAGAAATGGCAAGTCTGGGCGTGGTGGCTTACGCCTGTAATCCCAGCACTTTGGGAGGCCAAGGCTGGTGGATCACCTAAAGTCAGGAGCTCGAGACCAGCCTGACCAGCGTGGTGAAACCTCGTCTCTACTAAAAATACAAAAATCAGTTGGGCGAGGTGCCCAGCGCCTGTAATCCCAGCTACTCGGGAGACTGAGCAGGAGAATGACTTGAACTTGGGAGACAGAGGTTGCAGTGAGCTGAGATCACACCATTGTACTCCAGCCGGGGCTACACGAGTGAAACTCCGTCTCAAAATAAATAAATAAATAAAAAGGCAAGCCTATTTTAAGATGCTGTTACTGTCTTTTAGATAGATGTAGAAAGGTAGAGAAGCCTATGGAAACAAAGCGTTTGAGTTGATAGTTCCACTCTGTCACTTCCTAGCTGTGCGCACAAATTCTTAAGCATCTATAAGCCTGGGCATAAAATATATAGCACAGGCCTGGCACATAGTAACTTCTCAATAAATAGTTGCAAAAATGATGATGTTATTTTTCCCCCAACTTCCTCTACCTAAAGGTGTAGATCTCTGCCTTACTAAAAATAAAAAGAAAACCTGAATTTGGATGTTGAATTCTAACACTGATTTGAATACTAAGGTAGAAGGCTTTTGGTTATTCCAAATAAATGATCACACAGTCTACAGACAACTTCCACATGCTCACTATCATTCATTACCAGTAAGTCTGTGCCCCAGCCTTCCTGTGATAGAAAAAAAAGAAAGAAAGAAATATCTTTCTTACAGCATTTTAGTATCATTAAAAAATAATGCACATATAAATCTATTGTGTACATTTAATACTTTGTTTAAAAGAAACCTGTCACCCTTTGGTGTGTGTGTGTGTGCTTAAAAGAGAAAGGGAGAGGAAAAAAAAATCAGAGAGAGAAAGGGAAAGAAAAGGTGTATAGCTACCTAGGCACATTCAAATTTACTAGGTGATGCCATACTTTTTTTCTAATAAATTATAACATGTACCATTAGCAGTGGATGAGAGTTTTCCTGGCTCTGTATCCTTACAAAGGTTTGGAATTATTAAACTTTTTAAAATTTTGTTTTTATTGACACGTAATAGTTATACATATTGATGGGCTACAGGTGATGTTTGATACATGTATACACTGCATAAAAATAAAATCAGGGTACTTAGCATATCTATTACCTCATGCATTTATCAGTTTTTTGTGATGAGAACATTCAAAATCATCTCTTCTAGCTGCTTTGAAATACACAGTACAATATTTTTAACCAAAGTCACCAGAACGTATTTCTCCTATCTGACTAACTTTTTACCTGTTGCTCAATGTCTCTCTATACTCTCTTTCCTCTCCTCTCCCTAGCCTCTGGTAACTACTATTCTACTCTCTACTTCTAAGAGATCTATTTATTTAGATTACACATATGAGTAAGATCATATGGCCTTTGTCTTTCTGTGCCTGTTCTATTTCACTTAACATAATGCTCCCCAGCTTCATTCATGTTGAGGCAAACAACAGGATTTCATTTTTTCTTATGGCTCCATAGTGTTTTAGTGAGTATATATATAACATTTTATTTATCCATCCAGCTGTTGGTGGGGGCATAGGGTGATTCCATATCTTAACTATTGTGAATAGTGTTGTGATAAACACGGGATTAGAGATATTTCCTCAACATACTGATACTGATGAGGGGTT
Source organism: Symphalangus syndactylus (assembly GCF_028878055.3). Classification (NCBI taxonomy): domain Eukaryota; kingdom Metazoa; phylum Chordata; class Mammalia; order Primates; family Hylobatidae; genus Symphalangus; species Symphalangus syndactylus. The sequence continues at coordinate 108,104,553 of NC_072428.2, forward strand.
AATATGCAGAGTACTTAAGGAATCCAAACAACTCAATAGCAAAAAAGCAAATAATCTGATTGAAAAACAGATAAAAGACTTGAATAGACATTTCTCAAAAGAGGACATACAAATGGCCAACAGGCACCTGAAAATATGCTCAGCATCACTAATCATCAAGAAAACAGAAATCAAATCGAAATAGAATTACCATATGATCCAACAACCCCACTCCTGGGTGCAAATTCAAACAAAATTGAATTGTTCAACTTTAAAATTTTTTCAATCTTGTGGGTTTGAAATGGATTCTCATTGTAGTTTTAATTTGCATTTCTTAATTCCCTAATGGGACACATAAGTCTTATATATTATATGCAAATATAATCCAGATTTTTTATATATTATATAATACAAATGTTTCATAAAAGACACTTACATTTCTTCTGTTGAGACATGCCTGTCAAAGTCTTTTGCCCATTGTTTTTTCAGTTGATTACTTGTCTTTTACTTATTGTTCTATATGAATTTTTAACAAAGATATATTCTAGGTAATTCTTTTCAGATTTAGGTGTTGAAAATATCTATCATAGCTTGTGGCTTGTCTTTTTATTCCCTTTCTTTGGTGTCCTTTGATGAACTAAGTTCTTCATTATGAGTCAGTCAAATTTGTCAATCTTCTTCGTATATATTTTTACTTTTTTCATCTTATTTAAGAAATATTTCCCCACCTGAAGGTTATAAAATTATTTTTAAATGGTCTTCTAAAAGTTTTTTACCATATTCTTATGTGCATTTAGGTTTTTAATCCACCCTGATTTTTGTGTACAGTATGAGGTGAGAATACAATTTCACTTTTTCATCTGTTGTTCCAGCACTATCATATTAAATAATCAATTTTTTCCACAGATGTACAAAGCCTGCTCTGTCACAAATAGATGATTTATATATTTGTGGTTTGTTTCTGGCCTATTCTTTTCCAACCATGGTACAATATCATGTTAACAACTACTATAGCTTTATACTAAATCTTTATACTGACAGGATAAGTCTTCCCACCTTGCTCTATTTTTCTTCTCTAGGAATGTTTAGCTATTCTCTGTCCTTTGTGCTTTCAAATGCATATTAGAATAAGCCAATCGATTTCAACAAAAAATCATATTGAGATTTGGACTGGAATTGCAGTCCAAATTGGATTTGGACTAAATTTAAAAACAATTGACGTCTTGGCCGGGCCCAGAGGCTCATGCCTGCAATCCCAGTGCTTTGGGAGGCCCAGGTGGGCAGATTACTTCAGGTCAGGAGTTTAAGACCAGCCTGGCCAACATAGTGAAACCCCATCTCTACTAAAAATACAAAAATTCGCTGGGCATGGTGACGTGTGCCTATAATCCCAGCTACTCTGGAGGCTGAGACAGGAGAATCACTTGAACCCTGGAGATGGAAATTGCAGGGAGCCGAGATCGTGCCACTGCACTCCAGTCTGGGCAACAGAGTGAGACTTCATCTCACAAAAAAAAAAAAAAAAAAGAAAGAAAAAAAATTGACATATTGATTTGAGTCTTCCTATTCAAGTGAATTATATTCATTTTTCCATCTATTTATATATATTTTATATTTTTCAATAAAATTTTATAATTTTGTACCAAAACATAAAGTATCTAGAAAAACATGGTACAAAATTGTATAAAATTATATCATTTTTTCTCGGTATTATATGTTTTGTTGCTATTGTGAATGATGTACTTTAAAAAATTGTATTTGTCTTACTGATTACTGCTGATGTACAAGAAATGCATTTGACTTTTATGCATTCATTTTTATTTAGTAAACCTTACTAATCTCTACCAGTTGTAATGGTATAGCTTTAATTTTCTTTGGAATTTCTTCATTGTTATACACCTTTCATTTCTTATACCTTTTTGTTCTTTTTTACTTTTCTCTATCTGTACTAGCAAAGACCTACAGTGTAATAATGATCAACAAGTGGGGTGATAGTGAGTGTTTTGTATTTTTCCGATCTTAAAATAAACTATTTTGACTGTTCACCATTCAGTAGGATTCTTGTGATATGCTTTTTGTAGATGCTCTTTCTTAAACTAATATAATTCTATTCTATTTCCAGTTTGCAAAAATATGATACAAATTTGCTGAATTTTATTAAACTTGGTCTGCATCTACTTAGATGATGTATGGTTTGTCTTATCTAAACTACAAAGGTGGTCAATTACACTGATTGATGTTTTTGAATTTTTATTTATTTTTTAAATGAAGTCTTTCTTTGTTGCCCCAGTTGGAGTACAAGTGGTGTGATCTTGGCTCATTGCAACCTCCGCCACTTAGGTTCAAATGATTCTCCTGCCTCATCCTCTGGGGTAGCTGGAACTACAGGCACATACCACCATACCCAGCTAATTTTTGTATTTTTAGTAGAGACAGAGTTTCACCATGTTGGCCAGGCTGGTCTTGAACTCCTGACCTCAAATGATCTGCCTACCTTGGCCTCCCAAAGTGTTTAGATTACAGGTGTGAGCCACTGCACCTGGCCTAAATATATTTTAAATTATATATATTAATCTTTATACATTTTGGTGAGATTTATATAATTGACACATAGTAAGATTCATACTTTTTAGGTATACAGTCTTATGACTTTTGACACATGCATAGAGTTGGGTAACCACCATCAAAATCAAGACATAAAATGTATCTTGATTGTGATTACCCACTCCATTTCCCATTATCTTATGGTCACCCTTTATGGTCATATCCAATCTCACCCTAATCCCCTGGAAACTACTGAGATCATATACTGTCTAGCCTTTTGAGACTGATTTTTTTTTTTTTTGCTTAGCATAATATGTTTGAGATTCATCCATAATCTTGCATATTTAGTAGTATTCCATTGTATGCACATAACAGTTGGTGGACATCTATGTTGTCTCCAGTTTTTGATGATTACAAATGAAGACACTATAAACACCCAGGTACAAGATTTTAAGTGAACACTGATTTTCATTTTACTTGAGTAAATATCTAGGAATGGGAGTGCTAGGTTGTATAGAAAGGGCAATGTTGGCTCCATAAAATGAGTTGGGAAATGTTTCTTCTTTTTTCTGGAACAAATTATGTGTATTTGGTCATTTTTCTTCTTAAATGTTTAGTAGAATTCATCAGGAAAACAATCTGGACCTGGGTTTTTCTTTCTTGGAAAGTTGTCTGGCATGAATTAAATTTCTCTAATTAATATGACTATTCAGGCTATCTAGTTCTTCTTGAGTGAGTTTTGGTAATTTGTGTCTTTCAAGGAAATGGTACATTTCATCTGCGTTGTCAAGTTTATGGTTATAGGGTTGCTCTTGCATTCCCTTATTATCCTTTTAATGTCTTTATGGTTTATAATGATATCAGCTTATTTATTCCTGTTATTGGTATATTCTCTCTCTCTTTTATTTTTGGTCAATCTCTCTAAAAGCTTATTAATTTTATCTTATCAAAGAAAACTTGTTTTCATTGATTTTCTTTATTCCTCTTTTGTTGATTTTTATTGATTTCTGCTTTTATCTTTATTTCCTTTCTTCTGTTTACTTTGTGTTTAATTGGCTCTTCTATTAGTTTCATAAGATAGAAGCTTATTGATTTGACTCTTTCCTGTTTTCTAATACAAGATTTTATTGCCATAAAATTTCCTCTATGTATTACTTTAGAAATTTTCTCTAAGCATTACTTTAGCTGTAACCCACAGCTTTTGATGTGTTGTATTATTTTTCATTCAGTTAAAAATATTTTCAAATGTATTTTGAAACTCCTTCTTTAACCCATGAGTAATACAGAATTGTTCCAATTTCAAAATATTTTGGAATTTTCTAGGTATTTCTATCATTTTGCTTTTGACTTACCCATATCATAATAGTTAAAGTAGATTTTCTATAGACAGCATATACTTCATCTTCTTTTAAAAATTCGATGTGTTAATTTTTATCTTTTAATTACTGTATACATGCCATTTACATTTAAGTAATTACTGACAAAATGGTAGCACTAAGGTCTACCATTTTTTGTTTGTTTTCTCTGTTTTTTTCTTCTGCTATTCATTTTCTGCATTATTTTGCATAATATTAATTTTTATTTATTTGTACTATTCCAGTGGAAACTCGTCTATTGCTTTTTGGCTATCTTTCTTTGTATTTATTTAATATTTGCTCTATCAATTTAAATATGTATGTTTATATGTATATGTATCTTTTCAGTGTCTATACATAGTTAATATCTTGTCATTTTAGTAAAGCATAAGAAACTTACCACCATGTAGGGCTTTTTCCTTTACCCTGTTTATGTTTTAGTTGTCATATATATTATATCTATGTATATTGAAACCTCTCCACGTGATGTTTAAATTTTTGCTTTACACAGTATTAGATATTTTAAAGAAATTAAAAGTAGAAGAAACACAGTGTGTTATATTTACTATTCTGTTAGTCTTTATTCATTTCTAAAGCCTCCTTTTTCCTTAATCATTTCACCTTCAGCCTGAATAACTTCCTTCAGTAATTCTTTTAGAACAGGTTGACTTGCAATGGATTGTCTTAGTTTTCCTTCATCTGAGAATGTCTTTATTTAGCTTTCATTCCCAAAGGATATTTTTACTGGTTATCAAATTCTCGACGATAGTTCTTTTTTATGTTGCACTTTAAAGATGTTGTTCCACTGTCTTCTAGCCTGTTGTCTAATGAGAAATCCATAGTCATCCGAATTGTTCTAAATATAATGTGGAATTTTCTCTGACTGCTTTAAATATCTTTTCTTTGTCTTTAGTTTTCAGCAGTTTCATGATGTATAATATTTGGGTATACCTTTGTTTGAATTTATCTTGCTTCCAATTTGTTGAACTTGTTAAGTCTGTAAATTTATGGCTTCTGCCAAAATTTGAGAAATTTTGAGTGATTTTTCTTCAAATGTTCTGTACCAATCCCTCCTTTATACCACTTCATCTTTTTCAGGGACTCTAATCGTATGATTGAAATAAAAATAGTTTGAGCCATAGGGGCTAGTGGGACAATATTATTCCGATATCAAGGGATACAATAATTTCTTCTTCTTTCTTCAGATTATTTGATTCTTATTAATATATCTTCAAATTGCCTTACTCTTTCCTTCCTCCTCTCAATTCTACTATTGAGTCCAAGTGAATTTTTAAATTTCAGTTACTGTAATTTTCAGGTTTCAAATTTTTATTTTGTTCTTTTTTATATTTCCTAATTATCTGCTCAGAATTTCTATCTTCTATCCAAGATACATTTAAAATATATTTCTTTTTAGATGATTTATCCAAAATTTTAATTATTTCAATTGGGATGGCTATGCCGTGTATCTAATCTGTTAAATTGCCAGAAACAAAAACCATGGTTTTTTTTTGTTTCATGTTATCTTGCCTGCTATTTTTATGAGTCTTCTGATTAGTGTGCCAAGTAGTAAAATATCAATAGCACTTTCTTTATATAACAAAAATATATCACATTTGTATAGCAACCTGCAGTTTATAAGTAGTTTTAATATTTACCCAAATAACTTTATGAGGGATGGAGGGCAAAAATTATCTCTATATTATAGAAGAGCAAATGGACTCACAGAGATTTACTTAACTTGCGCAAAGTAAGTATGAGGTAGAATCAGAATTATTGTTTAGTTCTCTTTTCTCTCTACCGTGTGGCATCTGGGATGTTCAAGCAGAAAATTTTATCCTGTGGCAACATCTGACAAATTCAAGTTGAGAGGACTGAACAATGGGGAAACAACTGGAGTTTCTTCACATTGATTTACAGATATGTGTTGAGTTTTTCTACTATCAACTGAATGTTCATTAAGGAGCCTTAGAAATGCTTGACAACAAAAGCATTACCCTTTCTATTTACTGTGTTATTCTCAAAGACAGAAGGGTCTTCCTTTAGCAGTCCTGATAATTGTATTCAAGGCCTTGAAGACTTGAGAAAAGTAGATTAGAAATGCAGAGACTGCCTTTGATCCTGAAGTACCAATCAAGGAAAGGTGCTAGCTTTACTTCAAGCATAAGAAAGGCTGAGTTTTGTTGAAAGTAATGTTCAGAATATGATTTTTTATAAGATGATGTTTTTCTTTAGAATCTCTGATGATAATTGTGCTACAATAAACTGTTTCTAAGTTGGAACAATATACATCTCTTTTGTAAAAATTTAATGTAATACGTAAGCCACAGAAAATAGTTTTATTAAATAGCGGCAAATAGAGGTTGATGCCTCCAATAATCTCTTGTCAATGGTGATAGTGTGATTTTCCTCATCGTATTCCAAATGTCTTAAAACTTTGAATAGACTAGTTTGACAGGGGTGCTATAGATCCATCTTTTGTTTTATTTGGTTCTAACTTACCACACATTGTAACATTTTGGAATATAGCTAGATAATTATATCAATGTATTGTACTCAAGTACAATAAAAAATATTTAAAAAAGGACATTTGCTAAAAATATTATCTTCAACCTTGATTAGTCCTTTCATGTTTTCCATAAGTTGTTTCTTGATGATGTCTAGAAATTTTATGTGGATCTTGACCTGTAAGATTGGATTCTGTCTAGCTTAGTGTCTAAATATAAGTACACTCTCCTACAGTTATAAACAATTATCCAAATTCCCTCCTGTAAACTACTGCAATGATTACACCTACAATTACACATACATTCACTCTCTCCATAGTGGAACACAACCCACATTCCTTCCCAGTTATTGTAGCCATCTCTGAGCCCGTGATATCTGTCTAATGTCCATTCTTCTCAGTCAGGTCTTAATATGGCTTCTTGTGATCCCTGTTATTTATGTTCCAAATAAGAAATTTAACCACCCTTAACACATCGAGTATGCCAATCAGTGAAGAAACCTTTGTTTATTAGTCAGTGTTTTCTAGAGAAAGAGAACCAACATGATATATATGAGGAGATTTATGTTGGGAATTTGCTCATATGATTATGGAGGCCAAGTAGTCCCACTATATACTATTGGCAAGCTGGACAACCAGGAATGTTGGTGGTGTAATTGCAGTCTGAGACTGAGGGCCTGAGAACTAGGGGAACTAATGATATAACTCTCAATTTGAGGCTGAAGTTCTGAGAACATGGATGGGGGTGAACACTGGTGTAACCTGAAGGCTCAAGAACCAGAAGCTCAGATGTCCAAAGGCAGGAGAAGATGGATGTCTCAACTTAAGAAGAAAGAGAAAAGAATTCACCTTTTCTCTGCCCTTTTGTCCTATCAAGCCTCTGAACAGATCAGATGATGCCTACCCACACTGGTGGGAGCAGATCTTCCTTACCCAGTCTGCTGATTCAGATGCTATTCTCTTCCTGAAACACCTTCACAAACACATTCAGAAATAATGTTTTACCAGTTATCTTGGCATTCCTAAACCCAATCAAGCTGATACATAAAATTAACCATCATACAGTGGTTAACAAAAGCTTTTAATAAAAAAAAATATATATATTGCATGGGGGGGATCATGGCAAATGGGAGGCAGGACTAGATTGCAGGTCCCACTCGGACGGACAAAGCAGTTTGTGGAGGCTTGCATAGTGAAATTTTGCTCCAGAACGACTGCAGGAATAATTTAGGAAAGCTGAGAGAACATACAGACCCTCTGAAGGAAGTAGATTGCTCCTGCAAGACCCAAGAGACACCCCAAATACTCAGCCACAGCGAGACCCACACACAGAGAGTCTGAACTCAGACACGCCTAGCCCTGCCCCACCTGATGGTCCTTTCCTACCCACCCTGGTAGCTGAAGACAAGGGGCATATACTCTCGGGAGATCTAAGGCCCCACCTACTGCCTGTTCCTCCCCATACTACCACAGCTGATGCTCTCTTCAAAGTGCCACCTCCCAGCAGGAGGCTAAGCAACACAAAAATAGTCCATTAAATGACCAAAGCTAAGGACCCTCACAGAGCCCATTTCATACCCCTGCCACCTCCACTGGAGCAGGTGCTGGGATCCATGGCTGAGAAATCCAAAGATGGTTCACATCACAGGACTCTGTGCAGACAAACCCTAGTACTAGCCTGGAGCCTGGTAGACTTGCTGGGTTGCTAGATCCAGAAGAGAGATAACAATCAGCTCTCAGGAAGACACATCCCTAGGAAAAGGGGGAGGGTACTACATCAAGGGACCATCCTGTGGGACAAAAGAATCTGAACAGCAACCTTGAGCCCTGGACCTTCACTCTGACACAGCCTATCCAAGTGAGAAGGAACCAGAAAACCAACTCTGGTAATATGACAAAACAAGGTTCTTTAACACCCCAAAAAATCACACTAGCTTAACAGCAATGGATCCAAACCGAGAAAAAATCCCTGATTTACCTGATAAAGAATTCCAAAGCTTAGTTATTAAGCTAATCAGGGAGGCACCTGATAAAGTTGAAGCCCAATTTAAGGAAACAAAAAAATGACACAAAAAGTGAAGGGAGAAATTTCAATGAAGCAGATAGCATAAATAAGAAACAATCAAAACTTTAGGAAATAATGGATGCACTTATAGAAATGCCAAAATGCTCTGGAAAGTCTCAGTGATAGAGCAAACAAGGAGAAGAAAGAACTTCAGAGCTCGAACACAAGGTCTTCAAATTAACCTAATCCAACAAAGACAAAGAAAATAGACTAAGAAAATATGAACAAAGCCTCTGAGAAGTCTGGGATTATGCTAAATGACTAAACCTAAGAATAATTGACATTCCTGAGGAAGAAAAGAAATCTAAAAGTTTGGAAAACATATTTGGGGGAATAATTGAGAAAAATTTCCATGGCCTTGCTAGTGACCCAGACATCCAAATACAAGAAGTTCAAAGAACACCTGGGAAATTCATTGCAAAAAGATCATTGCATAGGCCCATTGTCGTCAAGTTATCTAAAGTTAAGACCATCTTAAGAACTGTGAGACAAAAGCACCAGGTAACCTATAAAGGAAAACCTATCAGATTAACAGCAGATTTCTCAGCAGAAACCTTAAAAGCTAGAAAGGATTGGGGCCCTATCTTCAGCCTCCTTAAGCAAAACAATTACCAGCCAAGAACTTTGTATCTAGCTAAACTAAGTTTCATAAATGAAGGAAAGATACAGTCTTTTTCAGACAAACAAATGCTGAGCGAATTTGGCACTACCAAGCTAGCACTATAGGAACTGCTAAAAAGAGCTCTAAATCTTGAAACAAATCCTGGAAACACATCAAAACAGAACCTCTTTAAAGCATAAATCTCACAGGACCTATAAAACAAAAATACAATTTAAAAAACTCTGAAAATCATGTGCATGTGCCTTTATAGTAGCATGATTTATAATCCTTTGGGTATATACTCAGTACTGGGATGGCTGGGTCAAATGGCATTTCTAGTTCTAGATCCTTGAGGAATCGCCACCAACAAAAATCCAAGGCAACAAATAGCATGATGAATGGAATGGTACTTCACATCTCAATACTAATGTTGAACGTAAATGTCCTAAACGCTGCACTTAAAAGAAACAGAATTGCAGAATGGATAAGAACTCAACAACCAACTATCTGCTGCCTTTAAGAGACTCACCTAACACATAAAGACTCACATAAACTTAAGGTAAAGGGGTAGCAAAAGATATTACCTGCAAATGGACACCAAAAATGAGCAGGAATAGCTATTATTATATACGACAAAACAAACTTTAAAGCAACAGCAGTTAAAAAGACAAAGAGGGACATTATATAATGACAAAATCCTAAATATATCACTATCCTAAATAAATATGCACCTAACACTGGAGCTTCCAAATTTATAAAACAACTACTGCTAGACCTAAGAAATGAGATAGACAGCAACACAATAATAGTGGGGAATTTCAGCACCCCACTGATAACACTAGACAGGTCATCAAGACAAAAAGTCAACAAAGAAACAATGGATTTAAACTATATCCTGGAACAAATTGACTTAACAGATATTTACAGAACATTCTACCCAACAACCAAGAATCCATATTGTATTCAGCAACACATGGAAATTCCTCCAAGATAGAGCATATGATAGGCCACAAGACGAGCCTCAATACATTTAAGAAAATCGAAATGACGTCAAGCACCCCCTTATATCACAGTGGAATAAAACTGGAAATCAACTCCAAATTGATTTGAAACTCCAGATGTATTGACATGTGGAAATTAAATAACCTGTTCCTGAATGATCAACAATGAAATCAAGATGGAAATCAAAAACTTCTTTGAACCAAATGTCAATAGTGACACAACCTTTCAAAACCTGTGGGATACAGCAAAGGCAATGCTAAGAGGAAAGTTCATAGCCCTAAACCCCTATATCAAAAAGTCTGAAAGAACACAAACAATCTAAGGTCCCACCTCAAGAAACTAGAGAAACAAGAACATACCAAACCCAAACCCAGCAGAAGAAAGAAAATTACCAAGATCAGAGCAGAACTAATGAAATTGTAACAACAAAAAATACAAAAGATAAATGAAACAAAAAGTTGGTTATTTGAAAAGATAAATAACACTGATAGATCATTAGCAAGATTAACCAAGAAAAAAAGAGAGAAAATCCAAATAGGCTCAATTACAAACAAAACAGGAGATATTACAATTGACACCACAGAAATACAAAAGATCATTCAAGGCTACTATGAACACCTTTATGTGCATAAACTAGAAAACCTACAGGAGATGGATAAATTCCTGGAAAGATACAACCCTCCTAGCTTATATCAGGAAGAAACAGATACCTGGAACAGACCAATAATAAGCAGTGCGATTGAAGTGGTAATAAAAAAATTATCTACAAAAAGAAGCCCAGGACCAGATAGATTCACAGTAGAATTGTACCAGACATTCAAATAAGAATTGATACCAATCCTATTGACACTATTCCACAAGACAGATAAAGAGGGAATTCTCCCTAAATCATTCTATGAAACCAGTGTCACCCTAATCCCAAAACCAGGAAAGGACATAACCAAAACAGAAACCCACAGACCAATATCTCTAATGAACATGGATGCAAAACTCCTTAACAAAATACTACCTAACTGAATCCAACAACATATCAAAAAGACAATTTACCATGATCATGTGGGTTTCATACCAGGGATGTAGGGATGGTTTAACATATGCAAGTCAATAAATGTGCTACATCACACAAACAGAATTGAAAACAAAAATCACATGATCATCTCCATAGATGCAGAAAAAGCATTCAACAAAATCCAGCATTCCTTCATGATTAAAACTCTTGGCAAAATCAGCGTACAAGGGACAGACCTCAATGTAATAACAGCCATCTATAAAAAATCCACAGCCATCATCATTCTGTATGGGGAAAAATTGAAAGCATCCCCTCTGAGAATGGGGACAAGACAAGGATGCCCACTCTCAGCACTCCTGTTCAACATCGTACTGGAAGTCCTAGCCAGAGTAATCAGACAAGAGAAAGAAATAAAGGGCATCCAAATCGGTAAAGAGGAAGTCAAACTGTTTCTGTTTGCTGATAATATGATTGTATACCTAGAAAACCCTAAAGACTCCTCCAAAAAGCTCCTAGAACTGATGAATGAATTCAGCAAACTTTCCGGATACAAAATTAATGTACACAGATCAGTAGCTCTTCTATAGACTAACAGCAATCAAGGTGAGAATTAAATCAAGAACTCAACCCCTTTTACAATACCTGAAAAAAAAAAAAAAAAAAGAAAGGAAAAGAAAAGAAAAAAAAGAAAATTCTTAGGAATATACCTAACCAAGGAGGTGAAAGATCTCTACAAGGAAAACTACAAAACACTGCTGAAAGAAATTATAGACGACACAAACAAATGAAAATGCATTCCATGCTCATGGATGGATAGAATCAATATTGTGAAAATAATCATACTGCCAAAAGCAATCTACAAATTTAATGCAATTCCCATAAAAATACCACCACCATTCTTCACAGAATTGGAAAAAACAATCTTAAAATTCACATGGAGCCAAAAAAGAGCCTGCATAGCCAAAGCAAGACTAAGCAAAAAGAACAAATTTGGAGGGATCACGTTATCTGATTTCAAATTATACTCTAAGACCATAGTCACCAAAACAGCATGGTACTGGTATAAAAATAGGCACATAGACCAATGGAACAGAATCGAGAACTCAGAAATAAACCCAACTACTTACAGCCAACTGACCTTCTACAAAGCAAATGAAAACATAAAGTGGGGAAAGGCCACCTATTCAACAAATAGTGCTGGGATAATTGGCAAGCCATGTGTAGAAGAATGAAACTAGATCCTCATCTCTCACCTTATATAAAAATCAACTCAAGATGGATCAAGGATTTAAATCTAAAACCTGAAACTATAAAAATTCTAGAAGATAACATTGGAAAAACTCTTCTAGACATTGCCTTAGGCAAGGATTTCATGACCAAGAACCCAAAAGCAAATGCAATAATAACAAAGATAAATAGCTTGGACTTAATTAAACAAAGAGCTTTTGCATGGCAAAAGGAACAGTCAGCAGAGTAAACAGACAACCCACAGAGTCAGAGAAAATCTTCACAATCCATACATCTGAAAATGGACTAATATCCAGAATCTACAACAAACTCAAACAAATGAGCAAGAAAAAACAATCACATCAAAAAGTGAGCTAAGGACAAGAATAGACAATCTTAAAAGAAGATATACAAATGTCCAGCAAACATATGAAAAAATGTTCAACATCACTAGTGATCAGGGAAATGCAAATCAAAACCACAATGTGATACCACTTTACTCCTGCAAGAATGGCCATGGTCAAAAAATAAAAAAATAATTGATGTTGATGTAGATGCAGTGAAAAAGGAACACTTCTACACAGCTTAAGGGAATGTAAACTAGTACAACCACTATGGAAAACAGTATGGAGATTCCTCACCTAAAAGTAGTACTGTCATTTGATCCTGTGATCTCACTACTGGGTATCTACCCAGAGGAAAAGAAGTCATTATACGAAAAAGATAATTGCACATGTAGGTTTATGGCAGCACATTTGCAATTGCAAAAATGTGGAACCAACCCAAATGTCCATCAATCAATGAGCAGATAAAGAAACTGTGGTATATATGTATGATATATATATATATATGTAATATATATATATATGATGGAATACTCCTCAGCCATAAAAAGGAATGAATTAATGGCATTCGCAGTGACCTAGATGAGACTGGAGACTATTATTCTAAGTGAAGTATCTCTGATATGCAAAACCAAACATTGTATGTTCTCATTCATAAGTGGGAGTTAAGCCATGAGGATGCAAAGGCATAAGAATGACACAATGAACCTTGGGGACTCAGGAGGGAAGGGTGGAAAAGGGGTGAGGGACAAAAGACTACAAATTGGGTGCAGTGTATAATGCTTGGGTGATGGGTGCACCAAAAACTCACAAATCACCACTAAAGAACTTACTCATGTAACCAAACTCCACCTACTCCCCAGTAACCTATGGGAAAAAAGAATTAAAATTATGATTAGGAGCCCGAGAAGCAGCCCCTAGTGACATTATCTTTATCTTGCTAGGTAAGTAATTTACCTCTATTTGCAGACTTTCCTTTATGGAAATAAATAATCTAGTAGGTTAGTCATTTTGGGTTGGCTTGACTGTTATCTACCAAAAAGGTTTAATTTGCTCAGTGTCCTACATGATTTTGTCATCAAGGATATTTGGGAGGATTTATGTACGGGGAGATATATTTGGTTGGGCTGTGACAGCAAGTATGTAAATGTTCAACAAAATAGAAGTTTATATCTTGCTTACATCATAGTCCAGGAAGGCTGTAGTTTTACCACCTTCAACGCATGATTTCCGAAGTTGACCTGGTGATCTTCTCAAGTCCTGTTAACTAGAAGAGAGAAAGAGCATGAAGAAGAACATGTGCAAAGTTTTCATGGGCTAGGACTGGAAGAGGGAGACACTGCTTCTTCTCATATGCCATTGAAGATAGTCAAAGGACCACAACTAAGTGTAAGGGAGACTAGAGGTATGCCTGAAGAAGGGAAACAATTCTGGTGGACAGCCAGGCATCTTTGCCATAGGACTGACAACTTCTTAGCTGTGCATTTCCTGTTGGCAGTGACATAGAGGTTCAAGCATTGCCATAAACAATGAGTTATCTTGTATCTCTTTCAGCGAGACTTGTTTTGTGTTTTGTTTGTTTGTTTGGGAGTGATGATGGTGACAAAAGAACTTCCTTAAAATCCCAGTGGGTTGCTTGTTTAGGAATTCCTTTTGCTAGTAGCTGATGTCAGAGCAAGATGTTTGAATCTGGGCCTCTGCCCCTTCATGGTTTTGGTTTCTTGGTGACTCTTCAGGGGTGCTACCCATCGTTATGGGACTTGATTTGATCTCTGTCTGCATGATGGCATTGGGGATGAGGCAAAGTTAAACGGCCCCTCTGCCCCAGGTACTCCCAATATGCTTTATAATCTGGGGAAAGGAGAATGATGTTTGCCAGGGACAAGTGCTTTGGAAACATCTAGGGAATCTGATTTCTCCATTCTGGTTGAACATTTACTAGAACTAGGTGCAGTGAGTTGCCTTTTGAAATCCAGAGGATGTCCAGTAGCAGAAAATGGCCTTTTGAGTAGAGCTGTGTCTTTCTCCGGCTCCACTTTTAGATGGCTTTGCTTGGTCCATTTGTTGTTGTTGCTGTTGTTATTGTTCTTGTTGTTGCAACACCTTATTGAAGCCATACTTATTGTTGGCTAGAAGTAACCAATACTTCCAAATTCCTGTTTTCTTTCTACCAAGTCCCATTAAGTTCTAAACTCAGTGGGAATAGGCACAGGATCCGAATAACAATAAACAATGAACAATGATTAACTAATTGCTTTGCTACTGAGTTCTCTAATTCAGAGTGGAGGAAACCTGCTTGTCCTATTTACACCTGGACATAGACAATTCCACATTTTGGATCTGTCCCCAGCAATGCCTGTGGTCCTGTTACCAATTATGGCATCAATTAAGGCTCCGTTGGTTGCCAATGGCAGAAACCCCATCCAAAGTAGCTAAACAAATACAGAAACAGACAAACAAAAAACACAAGTTCACCAGAGAGTAGTGCTGTTTCAATAGAAATAAAATTTGAGACTCATATGTAACATGAAAATTTCCAGAAGTCACATAAAAAGATAAAAAGTAATAGGTGGAATTAATCTTAAAATTTAGTTTATTTAAATAGTATATCAAAAATATAATTTCAATATATATTCATTATAATAACTAGATATTGTACATCCTTTTTTCATACTGTCTTTAAAATCGAGTGATATTTTACATATACAGAACAATTTAATTTGAACTAGTCATATTTCAAGTGCTCAGTAGCTGCTTGTAGCCATTGGCTACGATATTAAATAGCATAGTATTAAAGCATATTAGGGTGGCTCTTAGGACTGAAAGAATTCCTTAAGAACCATCCCTGCTTCTGTGAGATGGTTTCATTACTGTACACTTCTGATTTCTCACTGTGCCTGGGCACATGGCTGCTAGCCTCTCTAGAATCACATTCTCAGCCTCATCAGAGAGGAGAGAACTCTTCATCTTCCCATCAAGCTCTGCCTGTCTACTCCAGCTCCAGTTCAAAAAACTATTTGGAGGAAACTCTGACTGCCCATTTTCAGGTCAATCAGATGGCCCATTAATGAGGCGAGGTAACACAATTGGTCTAGTGTAGGACAGAGTGGGGTTCTGTGACTGACAGCTTAAAAAAAAATCCTTATGACTAGAGTGGAGAATGAAGAGCTCTCCAAAAGAAGAAAGGTTTCTGTAACAAGAACAAGAGGAAAAGAGGTACTGGGAACTCTGAAACAATAAATGTATACATTCTCCTATGCCCAAGGAAGAATAAAAATGGCTGTTTATGCAGGTACTATGACTATTGTTGGATGAACTGAAAACTCATGTACAGACACTAGTATATGGCTTGGTATGTAAATATTCAGTGAGCAAGCTTGGAATTTCTAGAAAATGAAAATGGCAGCCTCATTTAACAACTAACTCCTTAATAAGCATATTTCTCACACTTATTTTTGTTTTTTGGTTAAAAAATAATCAGGATGCATAATACACTGATTTGGTAGTTTAATATTAAATCATAAAATGTTGTCTTCCTGACTAGAAATGAATGTGTGGAATGTCGGAAGAAAAAAAAAATGTCAGGGATCAATAGGATTTTTAAGATACAGCCATGGTGATTATTTTATAAAAATGAAAAGATAACAGAATCCCATAAAACCCTGATAAGCAACAGACCCTACTGTTTCCAGGACCTTGCCAATTACTGTCAGTTTGCAAAATCCTTCCTGTAAAGACTGACTGATGTATGAGTGTAACTGTGGATCTTTTTCTCAGATCAAGACACAGAGCAGAAGCTTCTCTGGCTGCTGTGGCAGGTGATCATTTAAGGTTAAGGATGATTACTGTTTATCTTAGTCTGCTGGGACCCATCAGTAGCTTTCAACGCTATGAATATATGATGCTAATGTTCCTCTTAAATGTTCTGGCTAATGTAAAGGAGACAGCTTTCTCCAGGGTAAATTCAGTCCTAACACACTGTAGCTGAAGATGTTCCTATGCTTGGCCTAAATTAGTACTGATTGCAGGATTATCTTGAGAATCAGTGGAGTTGAAAAAAATATCTTTTACAATTTTGTGCTTTAGTTCTTTCTGTCCCTTACATGTGGTGCTGGAAAGTCAAAAGACATGACTGTCCACTACAATGCCCTCTTCATCACAAAATCAGCATTTTTCTAAGATAAATGTGCATCACAATCAGGTAGGTGCTTAAAAATGTATCTCAGATGGCCCTGCCACTGGAGACTTTCAGTATATTTGGGGTGAGACTTAGGGATATTGATGTTTTTATAAGTCCTGTAGGTAATTCTAACGTACACACCTTTAAACTCAAACTTGAGTTTAAGTTGTGTCACTGTCTCTAATTCTCCATTCTGATCGTGTATGGAGGAATGAAGTAAAAAAACATGAAATGATAGTTCCCTTCATATCAGCTCCTTCTCAAAAAATTTTAAATCCAGGGGTATCCAGGGAGGGGAGAGTCTGGAGGAGCTCCAGGTGTCTGAACCTCCTGAGATGGTATGCAACATTTTATATACCTGTGCATTTTTTAAGAGAAATGTACTTACAGCATTTATCAGATTCTTCAAATTCTCAAGTTCTAAATAGATGCATTAATAACTCCCCACTGACCACCTAGTTAAGTATAAATGCCTCAACTTGGTATTTAAGACATGAAGAACACTATTTTAAATCCACTGTCTAGTTTTTCTCTCGCTCCTCTGCATGTACACTAATTTCTGGTCAAAGAGACTATTCACTGCTCCCAGAGTACGTTGCTATTTCTGCACCTTTGCCCAAGCAGTTCCTTCTACCTGAAATGCCCCCTCTTATTGAAATTCACATCATCCATTATCCATTTTAAAAATCATTTCACCTATTTAAAAGAGATACTTTTACTGGTTATAATTGCTTTCTCTTCAAAGGCCCTAAAATATTTTGTTTGAATCTGTTTTTTGTTTTATTTAATTAATTAATTAATTTATTTTTCAGACAGAGTCTCACTCTGTTGCTCAGGCTGGAATGCAGTGGCCCGATTTTGGCTCACCGCAACCTCTACCTCCCGGGCTCAAGCAATTCTCCTGCCTCAGCTTCCTAAGTAGCTGGGATTACAGGTATGCACCACCACGTCCAGCTAATTTTTATATTTTTAGTAGAGACAAGGTTTCATCATGTTGGCCAGGCTGGTCTCAAACTCCTGACCTAAAGTGATCTGCTCACCTCGGCCTCCCAAAGTGCTGGGATTACAGGCATGAACCACCATGCCTGTCCTGAATCTTTTTTTTTTTTTTTAAGAGTTACTTGCTTCTTATTTTATACATCTAAGTATTGAAGAATTGTTTCTCGATTTTCTCTGTAACCACTTTTACTTCCAGCCCTACACTTAGCATACTGCCTTCTACATAAAATACTAAAAAAAATTTGTTAAGTTAAACTAAACAAAGTAGTCACTGTTGGATGTTATATCCTTAATTAGCAAAACATTTTTTTTTTAAATCTTATTTAGGAACTAAGGGCAGAATATGTGTATGTTTCTTAGTATGTCCTCAAGGGTAGGAAAATCATTGCCCTTTAGGAGTGAGTAGATTCATATCAGAAAACTAAAAAAATTCATGCAAAACCAAGTCTGTTGCACTTATATATAAATATCAATGTGAGACTTATGTTTATATGTTTTCAAATTACTTGCTCCAAGCAGTTAAAACAAGAGTTACATAAGCGTATAACAGCAGGAGGTAAAAAGTTTTAAGGTCAGGTTTATTGAGGTATATGTACAGACAGTAAAATATACCCTTTATAGGCATACAGTTCTGTAGGTTTTGACCAACTTGTACAAGTGTGTAACTACCATCATGGTCAAAATACAGAACACACTCACCATCCTCAATTTCAAAGATTCCTTGTGCCCCTCTGTGGAGAATCCTTTCCCTCCTCTCTGAGCCCCTGACCACCACTAATCTCTTTTCTTGCACTATAATTTTTCTTTTTTTTTCATTATACTTTAAGTTCTAGAGTACATGTGCACAACGTGCAGGTTTGTTACATATGTATACATGTGCCATGTTGGTGTGCTGCACCCATTAACTCGTCATTTACATTACGTATATCTCCTAATACTATCCCTCCCCGCTTCCCCCACCCCACAACAGGCCCTGATGTGTGATGTCCCCCTTCCTGCTTGCACTGTAATTTTTCTAGCTTTCTCCAGAGTAAATGCATACTGTTACCTTAATGGAATCATACAGTATGTTGTAAGTGAGCCTGGCTTCTTTTACTTAGCATAATACTTTTGAGATCCAAGGTGACTTCTGAAAAGAGGAAATCACTCTTTTGTGTATATTCTGGAATGTTATTGAAAAATTGTGTCAGGGAACCCCATACACATTTTCTACTATGTGATGAGTTTTTAGTCTCCTAGGGTTGCTGTAACAAGTTGCCACAGGCTTGGTGGCTCTAGACAACAACAATGTACACTGTCACACTTACGAAGGCAAGAAGTCTGAGATCAAAATGTCAGCAGGGCTGATCCCCACCAGGGGCTCTAGGAAGAGGCTCCCATTCTTTGCCTCTTCCAGCTTCTGGTGGCTGTTGACACTCTTAGGTTTGTGGTACCACGATCTACTCTGTCTCCATCTTCACATGCTCTCCTCCTCTTGTCTGTCTCTCTTATGTGTGCCCCTTATAAGGATGCTTGTCAATAAATTTAGGTCCTATCTGGATAATCAGGTGGATCTTAGTTACATCTGCAAAAACACTTTTTCCAAATAAAATCACATTCCCAGACTTCAGGTATTATGGTACGGGCATAACTTTTGGGGAGCCACCATTTAACCCCAAACTACACTATACTCCCTGGCCCCCTCCAGATTTATATCTTTCCTATGTACAAAATCCATTCATCTCATCCCAATACTTCCAAATGTCTTGATCCATTATGGCATCTAGTCTAGGTTCAAAATCCTATCTAATTATCATCAGCTCAAACCGTTCCAAATGTCATCATCTAAATCCTCCAGTCAGGTATGGGTAAGTATTATTGATCTAGAGGCAAAATTCCTAACCATCGGTGGACTTGTGAAACTGGGATACAAGTTATCCGCTTCCAAAATACATTGGTGGGGCAGGCATAGAATAGACATTCCCATTTCAAAAGGGAAAAAAACAGAAGGAATAAAGTGGGTAATTGATTCCAAGCAAGTTTGAAATCCAGTAGGGTAAGTTCTGTTCAGTTTCTGTGGTTCAAGTCTTTGTCCTCTGGACCTTCAGAAGCTCTGCAGACTTCTGTGCCTATAGCTCTAGTCTCTGATTCTACACCTCTAGCCTCTGCCTCTGTACTCAGGCTGCTGCACTGAGAGTCACCCTTCCTTTTTTTTTTTGAAGGACTCATGTTTAAACAAAGTTAAGCTGAGTAGTTCTATCAACTCATTTCCTGAGTATAGAATTTTAAAAGTCCAACAGCCCTCTTTCACTTGCCCTACCTCTCTTCCCTTCAGTCGGTGCTGGCAGAGTTTCTGCTTATACAACAGTATCAAAAACCTTGTGGGTCTCCTATGTATGTTATGGAAATCTATGCCATTAGAGAGCACGGCACTCCACAGATCTTTCCTGGATAATCCTGTTTCCATTCCTAGCTCTTTCTGAGTGATTGAGTGAATTCATGAGTAACACATCTAATCTCTTCAGCAAAAGGTTGTCCAGCCAAACTCTTAGAATTCACTCCAGAGCATGCATTCTCAACAGTGAATTTCCTAATTTTAGCATCCTTTGCAATATGAATAGGCTGAGTACCTCTCATCACCAAATGCTGGTTCCTTTTTGCTTAATAGTTCCTACCTCAAATTTGTCTTTCCTCACACGTTTTACTAAAAGCAGCAAGAAGAAACAAGGTCACATTGTCAACACTTTTCTTGGAAATTTCAGCTAAATATCCAAGTTCATTGCATACAAGTTATACTTTCCACACAACTATAGAACACAATTCAGACTTACAGTTTCTGCCACTATATAACAAAAATTTCTTTTCCTCCAGTTTTTAATAATATATTCTTCATTTCTGACTGAGTTCTCACTAGCAGTGCCTTTAATTTCATATTTTTACCAATATTCTGTTCATGGTTGTATATGTGTTATCTAAGACAATAAAAATTTTCTCTATGACATTCTTCACTTCCTTCTGAGCCTCACCATTGTCATCTTTGAAATCCATATTTCTATCAATAGTCTGTTCAATATAATCTAGGGTTTTTTTTCTTTTCTTTTTTTTTTTTTTTTTTTTGAGACATGGTCTCACTCTGTTGCCCAGACTGGAGTGCAGTGGCCTGATCTCAGCTCACTGCAACCTTCACCTTCCAGTTTCAAGAGATTCTCCCACCTCAGTCTCTCGAGTAGCTGGGACTGCAGGTATGCATCACCATACCTGGCTATTTTTTGTATTGTTTGGTAGAGATGGGGTTTTCCCATGTTGGCCAGGCTGGTCTCAAACTGCTGACCTCAAGTGATCTGCCTGCCTCGGGCTTCCAAAGTGCTGGGATTACAGGCGTAAGCTGCTGCGCCCCACCATCTAGGTTTTTTCGTATCATGGTCCTTAAAATTCTTCCAACCTCTACCCAAAGGCACTTCCACAATTTTAGGTATTTTTTTGGAGAGAAAAACTGAACTTCAAAAAACCCACAAAACCTCTGCTACCAAAATTATACACATCAAAGGTTGATCCAATCTTGTATCAATCTATTGACAATTAAACAACACCATGTTTTCCTCACCTGGTTTAGTTAAACATACCCAGACAATTATTATTCAAAGTATATGTTCCTTTGAAACAAACTCTTAAAGAGAGCTCAAATCCTCAACAAATAAACAAGACCTTTTACCAATCGTAAATTATTAATGATATCTCCAAATTTCCTCCAGAAAAACGGTTTCAACTTTTTTTTTCCAGTTGACAAGCTTTGAGAGACACTGCTGTTCAATGCAGCACACACACGAATAACGACACTTTTTGATAACAAGGACATTGTAATAAAATACCCCTCATACCTCCACCTTTAAATATAAAATTTCTCCTTTGGAATTAGTGTTGCTTTCTTCTCTTGAATTTAGATTCAATGATCAACAAACCTAAATTAGATCTAGCCATAATCTTTAAATGATTGCATAAAAATAGGGAAGTAGTTTAAAGCTCTCAGAAACATAAGTTATAATAATAGATATATTTTATCAGGCTACAGGACATGTAATATCATTTTAAATACCAGAACCCTACTCTTGTACCAAAATCTGGATTAGCATCTCACCAGAGAAACAAAACCTGTAGGAGATTACACATATATATATATGATATACATATGTATATGTATATAGATATCGATGTATATGTATATAGATATAGATGTATACGTATTTAGATAAGGGAGGGAAGAAACATATACATGTATATATGTTTCTTCCCTCCCTTATCATCTAACATAAGATATATTAATAAGTTAATCCTACATCTCTGTATTTAAGTAACAGGATATCAAAGAGAAAGTGAATATCACCCGAGGACTTTGCATCCTCTTCTGGAAAAAGATTATTATGTTTTCAGTTTTATGTAGGATAGTTTTATCAAGTTAAGTGGAAGAATGACTTTGTTATTATCTTTATTTGAAGGCCAGGTATGGTTTAAGGAGATATGTATGGGTGCCAAGATGACAAAGGGTGCATTACGAAGTACACTTTTTTTTTTTTTGAGACGGAGTCTTGCTCTGTTGCCTAGAGCAACAGAGCCGGAGTGTAGTGGCACAATCTCAGCTCACTACAACCTCCGCCTCCTGGTTCAAGAAATTCTCCTGTCTCAGCCTCCCAAGTAGCTGGGATTACAGGTGTGCACCACCACGTCAGGCTAGTTTTTGTATTTTTAGTAGAGACATGGTTTTGCCTTGTTAGCCAGGCTGGTCTCAAATTCCTGACCTGAGGTGATCCAGCCTCCTTGGCCTCCCAAAGTGCTGGGATTACAAGCATGAGCCATCACACCCAACCGAAGGACACTTTGTGTGTCAACTTGGCTATGCTGTAATACCCAGCTATTCAATCAAACACGAAACAAGGTGTTTTTGTGAAGATATGTTGTAGATGTGATTGATATGTATAATCAGCTGATTTTAAGTAAAGCAGATTATCCTCAATAGTTGACATGGTGCTGATATAGTCAGTTGAAAGGCCTTAAGAGCAGAACTGAGGCTTCCCTGAGGAGAAAGAAATTCCACCTGTGGACCACAGCATCAGCCCATGCTCGAGTTTCCAGCCTCCCTTCTTGGTGGTCTGCCTTATAGATTTCAGTTACATTCTTTCCTGGTCATCACTTGCTCTTGGAGGCTCTTCCATAGCCCTCCAGCATCCTTCATGCCTCCCATTTAGTTTTAAGGGTTTCACTACAACTCAGAATAAGAAATGAACAGGGGATAACAGATGTAACTGACATATTTTACAAACATTCTCCTGAAGGCTGCAAAATCTCAACAATCATGGCCCTTGACTTACAGGCCCTGGCTTTGTCTGAAACAAAGAGGAATCCTTTGAGGCTTCTACTGATTTGATAGGGGCTCATAAATGCCCCTTCTAAGAATCTTTCCCTTCTCTAGGGCCCTTTCTTACTAATTTGAAGTTGGACCCGAGGCAGAACAATGGACTCCTCTTTGTCTTGTGTGGCCAGTCCTCATTCCTGCGAGAGATGGCTCAGTCCCTATTACCTCACGTTTTTAGCTGAAAGGAAAAATTATATGAATTTTAAATGATAATCAGTTTAATACTGCTAATAAGTAATATTTTTCTAGTTCAATAATACGAATATTCTTAAAAATATCAAGATTGAAAGCATGGCTGTTTACAGTACCCAAGCTCATGATCCCTGATTGCGTTTCTAACGGTTCATTTATTTAGGATGACTAAAAGGAACTTTTCAAGATGAATGCTGTTGATATTGTAAATACTAAGGCAGTAGGCTGATTAAAATGACCCTGGAGAGAACGGTCAAAATTTGCTTTATTCTCCATCTTTCTATCATGAAAGATAATTTTATGGCAAAGAAACAGATATCACGAAGACATTGGTAAAAAGAACATCCAGCTGGGTGTGGTGGCTCACGCCTGTAATCCCAGCACTTAGGAGGCCGAGGCAGGTGGATCACCTGAGGTTAGGAGCTCGAGAACAGCCTGGCCAACATGGTAAAACCCCTGTCTCTACTAAAAATACAAAAAATTAGCCAGGCGTGGTGGCAGGCACCTGTAATCCCAGCTACTCAGGAGGTTGAAGGAGGAGAATCACTTGAATCTGGGAGGCAGAGGTTGCAGTGGGCTGAGATTGTGCCATTGCACTTCAGCCTGGGCAACAAGAGTGAAACTTGGTCTCAGAAAAAAAAAGAACATCCTACCTTTTCATGATATCCTTACTATACAGATCTCAAAGCTTCTACAAACAAATTGAGTGTAGTACTTCAGATCAATGGGAATAAACATGTTCAGACTTGGTCTTTATTAATAGTCCCTACTGAAGCTCATGAGCACAAGAGTGCATAATAATCCAATGAACCCTGGGCCTCTGCAATACAGGCAAATCGAATAAGTCAGACGATGTCAGTATTTCTGATTCAACTTTTCTGTGTAAACTATGAAAATGAGCCACCGTGTCCACGATGATTGTCCCAGATGTAATGAGTATCAGCTATGTGGTCACAGACATAGTACATGGTGCTATGGAAGAAAAAAAGACACTGCATGCTTTAAAAAAATACAAGTTTCTATTTTTAAGTCTCATGACTGCCCCTAAATCCCTTGCCTCATTTCCTTCTAACAGCTGTCTTCAAGAAATTGGAGAATTGGAGAATTGTAGAAAATATGTGTCCAGGAAAAAATAAAGGCTAAGATCTTCAATTGCTCCTCTGGGAATTATATGCATCAGAGTTCCTTCATGTGGATCATTTATTCTCTAAGTTTTAAAGTTGTATACATTGTTCAGGTTCATGGAACATTCTAGGTAACTGGGTTTTGCAGCTATGATAATGATAATCAATATTTCTCAAATTTAAAAAATGATTTGAGCAGATACTAACACCTTATGAATATCTAAGTTTTGTGGATCAGACATGTGCACAGAGTTCTTTGTTAATAATAAACTAAAAATCAATTTGTTTAGTCATTCATCAGGTATTTATCCCTTACTAGCTTTCTGGCCTTGGGCAAATCACATAACCTCCATGGGTCTGAGTTTTTTCATTTATAAAATAAAGAGAATAATAAAATATATAACTCAGAGGAATGTTTGGAATTTACTTGCTTTGCAGAATGCCCAGTGCATAGTTGGTACTTTTAGTGTGTGTCACTGTTGTCACTGTGGTTGACAGTATAGTTCATCTCCATGTGCAGGTAATCTCTAGGCACAGGGCATGGAAAGAATAAATTACCCATGGCCCCTTCTCTTGGGAGACTCCTTGTCTAATGGGAGAAAGGCATATAAGCAAGTACTTGCACTTCATTGCCACATCTGCAGAAATCAAGGCCCAATGTATTGAGTGTCATGGCAATCCAGAGGAGAGAATGTTGACTTTTCCTAGAATTATGAGGAAATGCTTGGAAGGACAACTGACTTTTGAGCTGAGCCTTGAAGGGTGGGAGGGAACCATCTAAGTCAAACTAGAAGTATAGGAAATCTTTGTGTGTAGGGACACATCATCTGAGAGATGTGAATGAAGATGGCTCATGTGTAGCATAACTAGTAATTCAGGAGGGCTGTAGCATAGAGAACATGTTAGGGTTGCTTGGAAACAAAATATATTATGACATTAGTTACTTAATGGCTTATTTGCTACCTGTCTGTTCCACTAGAATTTAAATTTCATCAGGGCAAGGACTTAGCTTATTTTATTTTCTTCCATATTCCCAGCAACTTCCAAAGTTCCTAAAACATGGTATAATTATATATTACTGTTTGATAAAATTAATCAGTTATCTATTAATTACCCAATTTACTTGCCTCTAGCAATGTTCCCATCCCTTTCTTATGTGCCTCTGTGTCACTTTTTAAATAACTTTCCAGGGATACTTTTGTGTACAGGTCTCCTAACTCCCTTACAGATTAGAAGCTCTATATGAAAAGTGACCAGCATCATGGCTGCTGGCACATAGTATAGATGCATAAATGTTTGTTGAATGTAAATATTAAAGTGTAAAATACTCCTATCAGATTTTTCCTAATTTGTTATAGAACACGAATATGGCAGATGCCAGAAAGAGAGCAGAGGAAAAGATGCAGAAGGCAAGCTGGCCCTCCCTCATGATGGAGCATCTGGGCTCTGTTCACTATCACCTGCTTACAGAGAAATGAAGTCTGCACATGCATGTGTTTTGTACCATATATACCACAGTGAAGCATGCAGACATCTTTCTTTAGATAGTAGTTGCTAGATATCTATGTCTTGCCTACATGAAACAAGTAACTCTAATGTTTTGCTCAAACAATTTTGATAGACCCAAACACATTTTGAAGGTCCAAACTCACTACATTTTTGCAGGTAACTTTTATTTTACATAAAGAAAACATATGACTCTAAAGGGACCAGGTGGAATGATTTAGAAGTAAAAACTAACATTTCATTCAATGGCCATCAACTCCCTTTACAGGGAGCTATCCATGGAATTTTTCACATATTATCCTCCCTTCCCCTCCCTTGACTTTGTGGTTATAAAAATCTATGACCTCTGCCCTGTAGGATTTATAACGAGCTAGAAAACAGGCTTTTAATAAGAAAATTACAGCATAAGGCAGAATGTGATGGGTGACAGATGAGTGGTACAAGGAATTATCTGGGGTCATAAGCAAACATGAGCCTAAACATTAGCTGCTATAACATGATCAACTGCTCTCATTTTCTTTATGGTGAAATTAGCTCCAGGAAAGCTGGGATCCTATCAACCCTATGTACTATTGTATCCCAGTACTTCTTCTAATGCCTCATATAAAATAGGTGATATCAATAAATATTTGTGGGATGAAGGGCTGAATTCTTCCCTATGGAGAAGGAGTTCCGTTGTCTTACCAAGCCAGTATGATATTTCTGTAGATCATTATAAACATATTCTTTGTACAAGGGCTAGTTTGGTATTCATCAGTCTCTCATACTGTGTGTGTGTGCCGGGCTGGGGGGAGAAACACGAGAGAGAGAAAGGGAGATGCATGTCAAAGGGTAGGATGTGGGAGAAAAAGTGCTAGATTTATAATCAGTTTGAATTCCTTCTCTAGCTTTCCTATACGTGTCACCTAGGTAACTGCCTTAACTCTGAAACCTGTCTACCAAATAGGAAAAGTTCCTCTCCTGCTGTCCTCCCAAAGCAGCTGTATATGAGAGTGTTTGAAATTGTTAGGCAATATAACAAATGCAAATAACTGTTCTTGCATGCCTAGAGTCACAGTGGGTGAAATGGCTCTGCTCCTGGCCCTGTTTGGTGCACCTTCTTGGCCTCACCAACGAGAGCTATCAGACCACTCCTGAAGGCAAATGCTCCTTGCAGCAGGTCTAGTTCCTACAGGAGGCAGATAATATCACAGCAAGGTGCATGTGTACAAAATAGCATACTGCGTACAAAATAGCATACCCTATAGGCATTATAATGACCTCTAAGACTTGCTTTTGTCGTTTTTCAATTTTTTGTACTTCTTGTACACATTACTTAGTAAGAAAACCATAGAGAAGGAAATGTACACCTGCAGATGTACACTCAACTTGTGAGGTAGACAGGCAGGGCCAACCTATGGTATTGCTCTGTATACTAGCTGTGAGTAGGGTCGGCAGCTTCACAAGAAACATAAATCCAGAAGTGACAAGAAATCCACAGGCATACTGTCATCAATCCATCCTCTTGGCTTAAAGTTGAAATGCAAACACCTGCCAAAGAGTTAGTTGTTATGCGTTATCAATCACATTTGTATGCATGAAGGCATCTGCTCCTCTCCTGCCAGAGCCTAATGCAGTGAAGAGCAGAAGGTTTACTGAGTGCTGGAAAAGGGAAAGAGGGCGACCAGAGGGGAGAAGGATCACAGAAAGACAATCTCAGGAGCAGTAGGAGATAAAAGCTATTAAAAGATAAAATTATGTAAATTCCAGTTATTGTGCCACTACATATATAAAATCATGGTCAATTACAAACTTATTTTCAACATGATAAGAAAAACCTGCATGTTGAAGACATCTTTTTATATTTCTAAAAACAGAGGAGGAATGTAAGTCATATAAACTTGAATAGCTAAATTTTTTCAACACAATTCCTTGATTGGTCAAAATCCCTTCCTGCTCTGTAGTGAGGACTCCAGATTGGTTTTTTGATAAATTATTCTCCTGTTTTTGTGGAGTGCACGTTGTAGAAAAGACTATTGGTGGCTGCTTAGATGACCAAAACATTAATTGTTCTTCCAAGTACCTGTGGCAGAGTCTTCATGTTGGAGAATGGGGGTTTCACCAAGTATCCTAGTGTACAGGAAAATGATACAATTCCCATCAGAGGTCCTCTTTCCATCAAGGAGAGGAAATGAAACAATCTGATTCCTGAAGATATGCCTGAATAAGTCCTTTTATCCAAGATTCCTCTGGTGCCCCTTGAAAGATACTCAATCTTTGCCAAGTTGAGGTCTTGTGGGGCTTACAAGGCTCTTTGGAGCTGTGTCAAGAATACATTGGAAAAATATTTTATCTGCCAATTGACTGCATGTGAGTATGCAAAGTCAGAATCCTGAAAATTTAGCACTTTGGGGGAATGAGAAAGGGTTGGAAAGTTTTAGGAGGTACTGATTATGACCATGAGTATCAGGATGAGTATGGCCAATTGTATCAGCTGGTCATCTAAGATGAAAACAACAGAACCCTATCATATTGGTTTACACAGTAAAGGAATTTATTAAATGATATTAGGCAACTCACGGATTCTCTGAGAGGTCTAGAGAATGGGCCTTGGAAGCTCTGGAGCCAGGAACAATGACTAAACCACACACTGAGGTTAATCCAACAGAGATCTTGCTGCTGCTGCTACTTAGCACGGATACACAACTTGCCTCGCTGCTACTTGGCATTTGATTCCAGAACTTTCATCTCTGCTATCTTGGCTAGCTACCTGTCTCTGTGGTCATTCATTCCAGACAATGAATTACTCTTGGTACATGCTTCGCAGGTTGGTTCCTTTCTATATAGAAGTTTCACAATGGCTTATCTGACTGTTTGCACACAAGCTGCAAGAAAGGCTAAAAAAGAGTTTCTGACTTCTACCCCCAGAGAGGTGAAACAGGATAAGGGATAGACTCCAAGCAATGGGAGGAGAATTCAAAAGATGAGAGCCACATCCATGACAAAAGGCCATAGCAAATAAAATGCTCTTACTTGCCTTTCCTCCTCAGCTAATACAGAATTTCAGTCCACAGCAAAGATACCTTTAATATTTTGGGTGATTTCCAGGTGAGTCTTTTCCATGTTCTTAAACAAATCTAGATATAATCACAGGGGTGTAAATTTGGACAGAGTGTTTCTCAATTCTTCTGGTGCTATAGTCTGTCAAGGGAGTGTCAACATGGTCTTGATTACCCCATAACGTCTCATAGAATTTTTGGGAAAACATATCTTTCAGTTTTTAATTACAGTTAGGTCTGTGTTTTTATGACTGGCTTCATATATAAATCCCATCAGGGCCTGGCTTTGTGCAAAATCTAAATGACTTTATACTTCACTTATAAAATAGCACTCTCCCTTCCTCCATTACCATTAAATTTTATTACTGGGTCGATCTGCTTCCCTTTTCTCTTAAGATGTCTTTTCTACCAAAAGGTACCTCAGTTCCTCCTGTACATAGACTTTTGGATGGCCTAACCCCAAACAGGTCAAATTCAAGAGCATATTTCTGAATTCCTCCTTAGATATTAGTATGCTTTCTCAGTTTTTATAAATGTAAAAGTCCTTATTTCACCTTCATTTTTAAAAGAATTTTTTGCTATGTATAAAACTCTAGATTGATAGTTTTCTCTTTCAATAATTTAAAGATATCATTCCATTTTCTTCAGGCTTACAGTGTTACTGCTGAGAAGTCTGCTGTCATTTTTATATTTGCTCCTCTATATATAATGTATCTGTTTTACTTTGGGAACTTTAAATATTTTCTTTCATTAGTAGTTTTTAGCAATTTGAGTATGATGTACAGAGTTACGCTATTTTCTTTAAACTTCTCATGAACTTCTTTCAAAACATTTATATGAAATTAAGGAATTTTTAGACACATGAAAGCTGAGATAATCTACTACCAAATAGGCCTGTATTAAGTTGTACAATGACAAATGTTTAACAAGTAGCTTTCCAGGAAAATAAACCTAGATTTGTAGCATTTTGTGATTTCTATGCTGTAAATATTCCTTCCGTGGCTAATTTGATGCTAACAACCTGTCATTTCTGAAGACAGAGTATGGAAGAGACACACACAGTGTTCCTGCAAACCTCTGTGAGCCGGCTCCAGCACAGTGCTGCCTGCAGCATAAGAAACATGAAAGGAAGCCCTTCAGGTAGAAGAAAAATGATACCAGAAGAAAATTTGGATCTACATAAAGAAAGAAAAAGCACTAGAAATTGAAAATATGTAGGCAAATATAAAATACTTTTTCTACTTAAGATGTTTTACTTTAAAAGATAATTGACTTTCTAAAGTGGAAACAATAACAATGTGTGCTGTAAACTCTAGACAACCACTAAAAAGCAATGACAATAACAGCAGCAGCAGCAAAGAGGTACAGATGATAAACCAATAATAGACAGAAACAGAAAATAGAAAGAAATACACAGAAGATAGAACTGGTCAATGAATTAATTAATTTCATTACCACCTAAAAAGGCAGGAGCAGAAGAAAAAATGAAATGGTTAGTGCAAGTAGAACATTTAAGCCCAACCATATTATCATTACATAAAATGCAAATAGTCTAGCCACTCCAAATATAAGGTAGAGATTGTCAGAGTGCATTAAAAGAAGGACCCAACTATATACTGCTTTAAAGAAACACACTTTGCATATAAAATCTTAATATTTGAAAGAACATTATAATCAATTTTTTTCAGATTAACAGATGGTTACTCAATGCACATAGTCCCTAATTATTGTTATTATTATTTTTGATACAGAGTCTTTCTCTGTCACCCTGGCTGGAGTTCAGTGGTACAATCTTGGCTTACTGCACCTCCATCTCCTGGGCTCAAGCCATTCTTGTACCTCAGCCTCCCGAGTAGCTGGGACTACAGGCACGCACCACCAGGCTTGGCTAATTTTTTTGCATTTTTAGTAGAGACAGGCTTCGCCATGTTGCCCAGGCTGGTCTCAAACTCCTGAGCTCAGGCAGTTTGCCTGCCTCGGCCTCCCAAAGTGCTAGGATTGTAGGCGTGAGCCACCGCGCCCGGCCTGTCCCTAAATTTAACAAAAGATTATGTTCTAAGCAGAATGAAGTAAATTTATAAAAGGAGTTTTGGATTCAGAATCAGAACATCTGGGTAGGGAGTCCCAATTCTACATCTTACTAGATGTGTGGTTTTTGCTAAACCATACCTCGCTGGGGCTCAGTTTCTTTCTCTCTAAAATAGTGGAGTTTTTAGGGAGGTGAGGGAAATCATTTATCAGAATTACCCAATGAACTTCTAAAACACTTGTGAGACCACCCCGCAACCCTCCCAGACTCTAATATTTTCTCAGATTGAGCCAGGAGTGTCTAGGTAGCCTGTTTATATGTTGAAAAAGCTCCCTAGTGATTACAGTGAACAGCCCCGCCCCCACAGGCTACCTGAGAGTTGAAGACACTGAACCTTATTGTTTCTATGGTCCCTTCCACTTAAAATATTTTATGATTCTCTGATTTGAGCAGAATTAATATTTAGGTGTTCTTCAAATTACTTGAAGTTTGCAGCCACCTACTTGGCCAGCACTGACAGGCCCTAGGCTCGGTTCCTTGGCATCTTGCCATTTCCTTTCAGTTGATGGATTATAAATGACACTTGTAACTCTGTTGATTTGCCTAGAGATATTTCATTTCAGAGCGAATGCATAGATCAAACAAAGGATACACTGTAGAAGCACATATGTAGTTGTCTATGCAATTCAGTTCACCACAGCAGAACTGCTTAGAGACTGCTCAATGCTGCCTAGGTCTAGGGTGGCTGGCGTTGATCTATCTGAAAAATCAATGAAGTCTGTGCAATTGAAAAGAGAGCACTAAATTAGCTTTAATGGTTCACAAAACTGGAAAGTAGGTCAGTGCCCAACATTCCAGTAATTGCTACTAGTGCTATGGCAGGCTCAGTGGCAGATACTGAGGAGCAGGACAGCCATCTAGAGCCCTCGAGTCAGGAGGAATAAGGCCCTGAGTTTCCAATTTGAGCTAGCCCAGACTAGCCCTCTAGGTCCAGACTGGACCTCCCCTTTCAGCCTTCATCCAGGGCTATAGGAAATAATTTTCTGTCACAGCATATGGTTTGTTTTAGTTTTAATATGTCAGAGATGTTTCCTTTAATTATTTTCCCATTACTTTTGCTGTTTTTCAAAGACTTTTCTCCATTCCTCCCCTGAGAGTGCTCGAGGACTCTGTGTTATTTAATTTCTAACATGCTGCATTTCAAAAGACCTGTAGAATTAAATCTTGGCAGAAAAAGAGGGGGCTAATTAAGCAAGAGTGGGTCATGTTCTCATTTCCCGTCCTTAGTCAGAATGAAGGTCTTTCTAATTGTAGGGCTCAAGTTAAGGGACTAAAATTTTTATCCTAATAATTGTGAGCATCACCCTGTCATACACAGGTCAAAAGAGAGAACTGTGAAAGCCCCACTGAGGGAAGCCGTTGATGATTTAGGAGGGAAGGAGATGGAAAGAGTAGATTGGCAAGTGGCCATAGGCAGGAGTGTGCAGCTATGGTTTAGCTATCCTGTGGCAGCCATGTGTATTGTTGCTGTCTTTGGTAGAGATCTCGACCTATATTTAATCAGGATGAGACCTTGTTGAAATCAAGAAGTAGGTGAAATCTTTTCCCCTGGCTTCACATTTCAGTTTCCCCTTTCATTGCCTTGATTCCCAGTATCTCTCCTTCCATTCTTTTCTCTTCCTCACAGAGAAGATGCCTGTCACATTCTCAGGGATCTGTCTACCAGCCTAACCCTACAAGGCCTCATTCTGAGATTTAAGTGCAATGGTGCTTGGACTTGGGCAACATTATGGCCTTGTTGCTTTCACTGAGAGATCACAAGAAAGAAGAACCTCAGTGTCCAGTGGTAGCGCATTAGGAAATTTGGCAGGGGACAAGAAAGCCATTTGAATTAGTAGCTTCCTGCTATTCTAGTATCAACACATTTGTAAGGGATTATGCACCATAAGGTCCTGACAACGATTCTTGGAGCATGGCATCACTGCTTCGTCATTCGGTACCTTTGCTAGAGAATATGAGGGGGAGATGAGAATTTGTTAGTAGGGATCTTGTCGTTATGCATAGTGCTCTGACATGCATTATTTTCTTTCAGACTTGATGTTATTTGGGGGCTGGAAAGATCAGGCATTATTATGCCCACTATATTAAATTAGAAACTAAATCTGAGAGACCAAGCCATATTCCTGATATCCACGAATAGTTGAGCTCCACTAGAAATCAAGTGTCTTAGCCCAAAATCCATCTTGCATTAAGTCTGTGTGTGTGTGTTTGTGTGGTGGTGGTGGGGGGTATTAATTCTATACATTCCATTTTTGTAGAGAGTTCCATTTTGGCACACGTTCATTTAAGGCTGTGAAATAGAAGCCAAAACAAACATATGCAACTCTTTGTTATTTTAGCCCAAGTCTTCTAGAAAGCAGAGCCTGAGGCAAAAGCTCACATGCTAATGCTTTAATGGGGGTGCAACCCCACGAAATTAAGAGTAAAGGAAAGAACGAGTGAGGCAGGGAAGGAAGGAAAGCTTAGTGGATTCTGTGATGCACCATTCAGGCCTCACCTTGGGCATAATGGGATCACTCACTCAGCTACAGGAACTGCTGCTGGGAGACAAGCTGTTAGCCCTTTTCAGGAATTGCTTTGGCTGAAGAGAGATGCCTCATGCTGGTAACATGCACCTTCCAGAGCAGCCTCAACCAATGACTTGTCGAAACAGCAGCATACAGTCCTGGTCCCTTTGCCTGAATTGAAGACAACTTCTAAGGACTAGCCCCATTCCGGAGGTCCCGTGTAGTCAGCTGAGGCCTTTGTTATAGCTCGTCACAGCCCAACTTCTCCTCTTGCCTGCCTTTGCTTTCATTCCTTCTCAAGATTGCTTCTTAATAAACTTCTTGCACCTTAATCTGTCTCAGTCTGCTTCCCAAGGAACTCAACTTATAAAAATACACATTTACATTCAGTACCAGGATTGTGTTAACTCCTATGCCCTCATAATATAGTCTAGAGAGATCTGGATCATCTGAACATTCTCTAGAGCATTGTACTGGTTCAGTATACTGAGGACATCATTCCAATATGACCAGAAAAACAAAAAGTTCAAATATTTTGGAGGCTTTGGCCCTACCAGATGGGAGGTAATCCCTACACAGACTTCAAGAACCTATTACATCAGTAGCAATTTTAGGATCCAGGGGTCTAAAATATTGCCTTCAAATAAAGGAGAAATTATTGTATCTTTCATCTCCCACTACAAAGAAAGAATTGTTATGTTTGACAGGCCTGCTCAGAGTCTGAGCCAGCATATCCTACACCTGGGCCTACTACTCTGACCTGTATTCCAGGGGACCTGAGAGGCTGCCAGGGCTGAGTGGGCCCCAGAGTAGGAACGGGCTCTTCAGATGATATAGGCAAGTGGCGTACTATAAGGGTCATGCAAATTAGCAGACCCTATTGTCTTAACGGCATTAATCATGGGAAAGGGGCCACAACTGATGATTCCTTTCATGACAAGACCCAACGGAAATGGCAATGCAGATTCCTAATGCTATGTCATGTGCAGAGAACAGTCAAACACTTATCCAGAAACAGCTCCTGTCATACTATGGGGTAGAGTTGGAACACCTGATCATGGAATCTTAACTTATCCTATGGCTAGAATTGTCATTATGAGCTGAACCCTGTCAAACCTACTAAGGTTCAGGAAGGTCTCACAGCAATCTATCTTAAGACAGAAATGATACATCCTGAATTGAGCCCAAGCGAGACCAGATTGTATAAGCAAGCTGTACAGCAGGTGGCCCAGAACCCCCATGTCACCCATCAATGTGTTCCAGTGCCTCTCCCCAAGTTCATTCTTTTTTTTTTTTTTTTGAGATGGTGTCTCACACTGTCACCCAGGCTGGAGTGCAGTGGCAGAAACTCAGCTCACTGTGACCTCCAACTCCCAGGTTCCAGCAATTCTCCTGCCTCAGCCTTCCGAGTAGCTGGGATTACAGGTGCCTGCCACCATGCCCAGCTAATTTTTTGTATTTTTAGTAGAGATGGGGTTTCACCATGTTGCCCAGGCTGGTCTTGAACTCCTGACCTCGTGATTCACCCACCTCGGGCTTCCAAAGTGCTGAGATTACAGGCGTGAGCCACCGCGCCCGGCCCCCGAGTTCACTCTCACAGCTGTAGGGGGCATCTCATGCTCAGCTGATAGAAGAGGTTCAAAGATGGAATGGCTCAGCATGTAGGTGTAAGTCAGAAGTGGTTCGCAGTTGCTTTATAGCCTGACTTGGGTGTGGTCAATGGGCCGCACTTGGGTGCAACAGGTTATTAACTTTAGAAGCAAGGAGAACTGTCGCAAGGGCATAAGACACACAGGCAGTGGAAAATGTTTTGGCCAGCTGAAAGGGGTCTAGAAAGAGAAAGATTGTAAGATTGGAAACAAGGAGGCATGTGGATGAATATATGGGAGTGAGCACATTGTGTGAAGACTTTTCTATCACATGCAATATCTACTGGAAAGTACCCATCACTGAAGAGGCACTTCACAGCCAGGTACCAAAAACAACTCAGACAGTCGACACCAACTAGCCACTGTCATTGGCCATGTAACACTGGCAAAAGGAGCACAGGAGTGGAGTTGCCATGGTAGCAGGGCCTAACAACATGGATCCAATAGCATCCACTTCTGCTTACCTCGGCCGATCTATTATTGCCATTGCCAAATGTGCCAGCAATAGAGAACAACTCTACATCTTTATTGTAGCATCATCACTAAATAAGCCACTTGGTGACAAGTTGACTACATTAGGCTCCTTCAGTCTGCATAGGCTGGTGATTCATTTTGACAAGAGTAGACATATATTCCTGGTATGGGTTTCTTTTTCCTGCTCACAGGACCTATCCAAGGTCTTACAAAGTGTTTGATCCACCAGCATGAGTTTCCAGAGAACACTACATCAGACCAAGGGCCCTACTTTACAGCAAAAAAGGTGTGAGGGTGAGGCCATATCACATACTTTACCACCTAGAAGGTACTGGCCTGGAAGAGCAATGACTCACCCTGCTGAAGGCACAGCTGAGAGGATTACCCTGCTGAAGCACTAGCTCAGAGGACAGACGACCATCCTCCAGGATACAGTGCACACTCTGAATCAGCAAGCATAATAGGAGATTGTGTTCTCAACAGGTAGAATGCATGGGCAAGGACTGAGGGGTGGAAGCAGGAGTGGCTTGTTTACCACCACTCCCCAGCACCCATTTGAGGAGTTTGTGCTTCCCATCCCCACAACTCTGAGCTCTGTGTGTCTAGACGTCCCGGTTCCAAAGGAGGAACCCTTCCACCAGAGGACACATCAAGAGTCACACTGAACTCTAACTACTACTGCCACCTGGGCACTGTGAAGCAATCATCTTGTCAGGGTTAACTGAAACTGAAGTTAGGCTAATGCTTCACAATGAGGGCAGGAAGAAATAGGTTTTGTTCTTACATGAGTCACTTGAGTGTCTCTTTAGACAGCAACCATGGTCTGCAAAGGGCACAGTGCTCAAGAAGCTCAGATTTCTAAAGGATGCAGGACTGAGTCATGCCACTGGGTGAGCCACTGAGACCAGCAGAGATGCTAGCTGAAGGTGAAGGAGATCTAGAATGGACAATGTGAAGGGAGATGATGAGTGTAAATTGAGTAGCAGCAGCAGTGGAGCTGTAGTTCACCCTATTAACTTTCTCTTTTTAAATTTCCTCCGGAAAAAGAAGTGCACCAGTGTCCTGAAGGAGTGACTCCCGGAATTTATACAAAGAATTGATGTCAACTGTACAATAACTAAATTGTACAATAATAAACAATAGTATCCAAGCTCCCCATGGGCAGTGCAACCGGCCAGTGTACACCAATTAATCTCAACACCAGAGGCAAATGGGTCAGAATGCTCACTGTGACTTGCTCCAACCCACTGAAGCAACTGCACTTCCTGTGTTTGAATTGGGTCATATTTCGGTGCGTCTGTGCCCACTACCTATTTGTGTTTCTATTCTTGGATATTTTAAAGGTTTGTCATGAGGGGTGGATGGGGGAGACCATGCAGGCCTGTAGTGGAGTTTTTTGTTTTGTTGGGTTTTGTTTTACAGAGCCTGAAGACCAGGAGCAGAATGCCCTCATTTTACACAGAGAGATACTGGGGAAGGAGGACTTTGGTACCTCTGAGCCAGGCAGTGGTGAGGAAATTTAGAAATATGTCTCTCCTGGATGTTTTTGCTTGTATATATGTCAGCATTTTACTGACTTAAGCATAAAATTGAGCTTTTATTTACTTGGGGCAAGCCATTATTCTATAATATTTGATATGTCTAACTCATTTAAAATGAAAGTGAAATGGAAACAGTACTTTAAAACGAAAATACGATTTCATTGTTCTTAGCTTCAGTATTCTTTAACTGCTTCGCCTCTGGAGTCAGTGTGAGGTTCTTAATCAGGGTTTGATTCCAGAAGCAGCTAATTATTAATCTGCCCTTGTACAAGCTACTAAATCTCTTAATTAATAGGTAAAATGATATCTACCTCCTAGGATTTTGTGAAGATTAATAAGTTAATTAGAGGACATAACAAATGTGAAATCCATGGAACATAATAGGTATTCAGTAAATGTAAGTCTCCACTCATGCCTGTCCTGTCCTAAGAGATGGAGTTTTAATGAGGACACCACTTAATTTTAACACAAATACAATCACTTCTTTCATAATCATTTCCTCCTAAATCAAAAGCTGGCACAGAACTCATTTTCTGTCTCTGGATCTGCTTCCTAATTTGTAAAATGAGGTGGTTAGATTATGTTTCCCCTCCGATGTCTTCAAAATCTGGATTTCTACGGCTTTTTCCTAGCTTTCCATTGGCCTGGGAAAATCATTTATCCCAGTCATCAAATTCTCCTGTTTGCTGAGAGAAAGAATAAGTTTAAATGCTTTGGGGTGAATAGAAGGAAAATGTCTCGCATGCCTCCTCTATGAAAGCATCTTTTTCCATTTTTGTTAGCTGCAAAGCACTATACAAGTATACAATTTATTGTCATTCTTACTACTATTATTCTTACCACTCTCACTATTCTGTTTTCTCCATCTCCCACAATTGGATGGGAGATGCAAGTACTTCATGTTAGGATAAATATATAATTAGGTCTATATATAACTATATATAAAAATATATAATTGTTCAGAAAGAACAGTATATGCATAGGCATATTCTTACTCATTGTACTAATCATAGCTTAGGTTTCATCCTACCTCTGTTCAGCCCTGTCTATTCAGTCACTTGCTGTTCTTTCTGACTGGAGTGACAATATCAATCATGCTATTCCTATGGTCAGAAATTCTGGCTGCTGTTGCCACCACCATTTAGGAGTCCCCTTGTGAATTCCTGCCTGACAAGAACTCTCTGTACCTATGTACTGGGCTGACTGAACAAGAGAAGGATCTGCCTTCCCCAGTGACCACCGAGAGTGGTTAAAAGACCTGACTTAGAAGTGTGGAGGTGTTGTTGCCCAGTGGATCAGATTTTGACCAGTGGGAGAGAAGTGTACGTATCCTAGCAATTAATGTGCTCTGTCTTCCTCTTCTCTCTTTATTTCCCATGGACTATTCTGAGTGTACTCCTTTCTTACAATCTTCCTTATGTCCTATGATTGTTGGGCAAACAGGCATGTTTGGTGATTGCTGTCTGTCACAGGTTGTGTTCCCTGAGAAGCAGACTCTAAGACTGTTGGTGTGCAGTATTAAAGAATATGTCTAGTTTATTTCATCTATTAAGATCCTTTTTTCTTTCAGTTATTTTTTTCATTTGTCTAATTTCCAGTTGGCCCATTTTCATGCATTCCTGCTCTTGTTTGATAACTTTATGTTCCTGTTTCTGGGATGCTATTTACTGCAATATCTCTGAGAAATTTAAACATTTGTTTTAAATGAGGAATGCTGCCTTATTTATATTTTATCATTTGTGAATTCTGCCAATGTATGGTCTTTTGACTATCTCACATAGCAGAAATTTTCCTGTATGCTTTATAATTTTCAAGTATGGGTTTAATCTTCCCAGGGCGCTTATTTTTACCTACACCTCTTCCTATCCAGTGGTCTCATGGTTGCTTCATTGAGCTCTCTGTGTTGTTTAGCTCAATTAAGCTATTGGTTGGGGTGGATTCTTAAACTTTCTGTTGCTGCTGTTTTTGTTAAATCACTCCATTGAAAACTTGATGATATCCCTATTTCCTTTTCCCCAAGAAATACAAATACACATATATACACACCCTTCTATATATACCCTTAGGAAGTTTATGGGCATTTCAAAGCCCAGTCATACATCTTGTAGGGGTACTTAGACCTTTAGTTAAGAACTCTGAGTGAGGAGTTTTGATTTTCTGTACTATGGGGGTACAAAAACTCTAGATGTTTAGCCCTCTTGCAGTACAGCTTCAGTTATAATTATCTTGAAGGGTTTTTTCTTGGGCCATAGATAAGTGGCACATTTTAATTTCAGTCATTTTTATAGGTGCATGGCAGCAGCTCACTATGGTTTTAACTTGCATTTTCTAATAACTAATGATGTTAAGCATCTTTTCATGTGCTTGTTTGTATTCTATACACTTTTGGGGGGCAGGGGAAATGTCTGCTCAAATCTTTTGCCCAATTCTGAAAAGTTGGCTTATTTGTTTTCTTATTATAGATTTTAGAATTCTCTTACATTCTATATACTAGCCCATTATCAACTATATGATTTGCAAATATTTTTCTCCAAGTATGGCTTTGTCTTTTCATTCTCTTAATGTCTTTCAGAAAACAGAATTTAAAATCTGATGAAGTCTAATTACTTATTTTTTTTGTTTATAGGTATGTTTTTAATGTTGTATATAAGAAATCTTTGCCTAGCCTAAAGTCACAAAAATTTTATCTTTTTCAAAATGTCTGATAATGTTAGGTCTATGATTCATTTTAAGTTAAAATTTAGATATGATGTGAGGTTAATATATATTTTTAGTATTTAAAAATACTGTCTTTCTCTTTTATTTGGAGCTGAGGGGGGCTGGTTATGAGCTTGTTTACTCCAGAAAATTGACCCTAATTGATACTACATTACACAGCATTTCATTCAATAGTTCATTTGTTTGATATGCAAACTAATTACATATAGGCTAATTGGCTAGTTTCCAATTAAGAGAAGGAAATGACTGGCCATACATGAAGTACTGGTTAATGGAGAACAGTTGTGTAAATCATTCATTCCGACTCTCAGCAGACTGCCTGATTCTCCTTAACAACTGTGTTGGAAAAGCTATTTGCGTAATGAGATCAAACCCATATATTATCACATGTCTATTTGTAATTAAGTAGCAAGTATCAACGAGGTCTAAATAAATCAGTTCAAAGGGGGTTAGTAAATTTAAAATATGCTACCAGCTGATGAAAGCATCACTTCAAAATATAACATTTATGAAAAATATTTAATTAGTATACATGTTATGATGGAAACTGACAGGTAAAGGGCTTTCTAATATTGTTTTGAACTTCAATATATTTTCCCACCAAGCTTCTAAGATTGAAAAATGCAGCATTTTATTCACACTTAAAAAAAATAGAAAATAAGTTTCTCTGTGACCCAGAAAAAAAGGTTTCTTTTATAACTAACAAATATTTTTAGAGACAAAGCAAAAAAGGAAAACAAAGGACTTCAGAATGAGGCAGTAACATCTGGACTATATATTATGCCCAGTTTGAAAATGTAGGTCATTTTAATACCACTTTATCTTTTGTATAAAAATTCCAAAAATCATGAAGTGTAATCATAAGAAAAAAGCCTCTGCATTTTTACCTTTTTTGGAAAACTGCTGCTAACAATTTAAACTATTGTTATAAAATGGTTGTAATCAACATTTATCTTAAGATGGGAACTACATTTGATTGGGAAAGTGCTTCAGGTAGAGTATGAGACCCTGACAAGACCTTAATACTGTTGAAAATGTCTATGCAAAACAATAATAAAAATGTACTTGTTACTTTGGAGAAAGAAGGAGGATGAGGGAGAAAGAGAACGGAGATCAGACAGGTTGTAGAGAACCATCTGTCCCTGATATGAATTTCTCCTCTTAGCCTGGGTATCTCCAAATCTTCAGTAAAATACACATAAAAAGCACAAAATGCATATTATTACATATCCTGTGGAAGTGTTGAAGCAGCTGAGACCTTCATCCTGACTAATACAAGGCAAACAGAGGATCATGTGCAGATGGCATATGCGTGGTAGCAGAGGAGCCTGGAGAATTCAGGATAGGAACTAGCAGAAACCATGGAGTCTCTCTCATGGGACTGCGGATTTGGGGTTTGGACTAAGTTTACCCAGATTTCTAGGGCCCAGGGGACCTCCAGTGGGGATATGTGGGCTACATATAGATTTTACTGCTATAAAAACAAACAAGGCAGATTTGTATTTACTGATATAAAAACATGTCTATTAAATAGAAAAAGCAAGTTGTATAACAGTATCCCATTTTTTCCAAATAAGTCCACTGGAAGTTAAATACCAGAGGGAGAATTCACTATACAAACCAGTTCTACATTAAGGATGTGTTCAGATACAAGAAACAGGTCCTAGCAATAGCTCCCAAGTGGAAAGAAAGCAGGAGAGGATGAGGAAAGTCAGAGTTGTGGCAGAGCAAGGCCGTACAGACCCTGCTAAGCAATGGCATGGAAGACTATATGATCCCATGAAAAATGGAAATCAGGGACCCCTTGTTGAGGACTTATTAAGAATTCCAAGATGGCAACTGGAGAGCATTAAATCATGTGTGGGGCCCTTCTAAGCACTGGATCCTGTGTGGCTGCCCAGATGACATTCCCATGACTAGGAGGACAAAATCTATAATTCCTGTGCCTTGTTGCATATTTTTCTCTTCTTTTAGTGCTGACTTTTTGGGGAAAATGACTCTTTTCTTCTAAAGGAAATATATAGTGAGACAATAAAGGCTTACTTGCCCCAAATCTCTTTGCTTACCACTTATCTTTGTCTTACTTCAGCCAGGCAGCTTAGAAGGCAGCTTCTGCAAATTCTCTTCCTGAGAATCACCATTAGCAAGACTCACATTGACTGAGATCTGAAATCTGTCATATGCTGGACTCAAATATCATTAACTTATTGTTTCAGTCACATTTTCTTTTCTTTTGTTTTGTTTCTTTTTTTTTTTTTTAATTGAATCGGGGTCTCAATCTATCACCCAGGCTGGAGTGCAGTGGTATAATCATGGCTCACTGCTGCCTCGATCTCCTGGGCTTAAGCGATCCTCCCACCCTAGCCTCCCAAGTAGCTGGGATTACAGGTGCATACTACCACGACTGGCTAATTTTTTTGTGTGTGTGTATTTTTTTAGAGATGGGGTTTCACCACATTGTCCAGGCTGGTCTTGAATTGC
This sequence comes from Symphalangus syndactylus, assembly GCF_028878055.3. Classification (NCBI taxonomy): domain Eukaryota; kingdom Metazoa; phylum Chordata; class Mammalia; order Primates; family Hylobatidae; genus Symphalangus; species Symphalangus syndactylus. The sequence continues at coordinate 108,147,069 of NC_072428.2, forward strand.
TGGGCTCAAGCAGTCTTCCTGCCTTGGCCTCCCAAAGTGCCAGGATTACAGGTATGAGCCACCGTGCCCGGCCTTATTTCATATTTTCTAATAAAACTGTATTCCAATCTGATTGTTGTAGTGAAAACAGCAGTAGTGAGTGTAGTGAAAAGTGCAAAAATTTCTGGCATGCAGTAGGTCCTCAATATGTCTTCATATATCAATGAATTAATACAAATTCATTCTAGTCTCAGTTCTAAATGTTCCCGAGGAAATCATATAACATTGGGAGGCCTCAGTTTCTCTTCTGAAGAATAATGGGGTTGAAGTAACTATCAAGTCTAAAAATGTTTGTGTAGTTCAATGTGTAGAAAGATTTTAAAAAAGAAAGGGCTGAGAGGATGGTAAGGGCTTACTTCTAGCAACTATTCTCTGCTTTGGAAAAGCAACATCAGAATAGGAAAAATTATATAAGCACAACTTCTTAATTTTGAATACATAATCAATTAATGTATGTATCTATAACTTCCACATTAATATACTTCTAGCTGCATTATTTATTTATTCTACATGTCTAAATCTGCCACTATGCTAGTTCCTGTGTGGAAGACATGGCTAAAGAGGTTAGGTTATAACTATCTGGTTTTACATCCAGACTGTTAATTGAAGAATGAGGTTAAGGTTTGTAACCCCAAGTCTTGGTCTTCGGGAGATTAAAATTCATCATTCTCCTGAGTCTTTCAGTACAATGTTCACCCCTAAAGCTGACCTATATCGACTGATGCAGATTCTCTTAGAAATTTTAAAATTTGTTGCTGGGCCAGAGTCAAGCAAAAAAAATAGGGACCTTTTTACTGACAGTTAAATATCACTTTCTCTTAAAATGGAGATATTATCAATAAAACCTCTACCCAATAAAGTCTCACACATTTAAAGCAGCTTAGTAGCAGGTTGACAATATTAGTTCATGAGCTGGTTAGATTACATTTAATTAACAGATATTTTAAAATCAAACATAATAGCATTTCCCTCTCATTCTCTCAATGAATTGAAGAAGATAATTTTATCTGGGAAAACTAATTGTTTTGAAAAACACTGCTCAATTTAGTAAAGTTGAAAAAATGTTTAGATACTTCAGCAGGAGGGAAGGATAAAGTCAGAACCAATTATGGGGAAGCAGAAAGACAACTGGGCCTGCAGTTCTGAAGGTTTGAATCAGCTTTGCTGCTTATGAGTTTTGAGGCTTTGGATAAGTTTTAAAACTACTGCAAGCATTATTTTCTCTTATACAAGGAAATCATAATTCTAGCTCACAAGGATGTTATAAGAGCTACACAGTGGAATAGCATCATGTTTGCAGCTATGTTATACAAATAATTTGCATTCTCCCATGAAATTAAAATACATAACTATACGTCCTCTTTTATACAATTAATATTTTGAGAAATAAATTTTGCAAACTATCCTTTGTTGCATACTATACTTTCTTTAGTCTATAGATACTGTCTTCATACATATGCATATTTTAAAAAGTTGTTTGTATGAAACTATGCATGGTATTCTTTATGGGCTACGGGTAATTTTATCCATATGTGATTTTTACCTTAGGAAATGGCTTCACAATACAATCCCCATGTAAGATGTAACTCTGCTGCATATGAAAGTGTTTTTGCAAACCTTAAAAATCATGCATGTGTAAGATGTTATTAATATTTTATTTTCATTTAGAAGGAAAAGTGAAATAAAATAAAAAGGAAGATAGTAGGATGAAAAACAGAACCTTACATAAAGATTTTCTCATATTATTTTTCTTAATTGCCCATGGTTTTATATTTAGGCTAAATAAAAAACATTGCAATTTAGAGTGTGCTATCTTTTAGCCTCAGAAAAGTAGATTTGTGTATGCAGAAAAATCTCTATTGGACATAAAACAATGCCTTAATTTTAACACAATATTTTATCTTTAGTAGTCATACAAGTTGATTTTAAAATAATAGACTGAGTTTAAATCCATTGAATAAATAATTTTTGGATAATTGATGAATAACCAATTGAAGAATCTTCATAGTGACTCCATGGCTGCTGAAATTTCACTAATAATTTTTAAAAACGTTATTTAACTGAAATTAATACATATATATCTGTTCTATAAAAATGTAAAGAGAACTTTAAGTTGTAATTAATCAATTGTTAAAGCTTCAAAAACTTTGAAGGACAATTTTCATTCTGTTTTATAATTTAGAAGCTGAAATCACAAATGGGTAAGTGATTTGTGTAAAGTTACACATCTGCCACAGAGAAGATGGAACTCAAGGCTGGAAATTTGAAAGCCAGTCAGAACAAACGCAGGTCAGCAGAGCAAGGACAGCTGAAACAGCCTACTCATGAACTTTATCCTTGCCAAACTCCTCAGAAACATCACAAATATCGACGCTCTTCAGCTTGTCCTGGAAGGCTTCCAGAGTAAATATATAAGGCCACAGGAAAATATAGGAGGTCATGAACACTACACTTCAATGTATTTTAAGCACATAAAAACATAAAAATGCTGTACAATATCTCCTGCCTAATTAAGTGTTATTGTATGCTAGCAAGCCACTCCCTTGGTTTTATTTCCACGTTTGGTGGCCTGATTTTCTTTGATTCTTTTTCATTTTTTATTTTTATTTTTTGAGACAGAGTCTTACACTGTCACCCAGGCTGGAGTGCAGTGGCTCAGTTTCAGCTCACTACCACCTCCACCTCCTGGGTTCAAGTGATTTTCCTGCCTCAGCCTCCTGAGTAGCTGGGATTACAGGCATGTGCCACCACACTCGGCTAATTTTTACATTTTTAGTAGAGACAGGGTTTCGCCATGTTGGCCAGGCTAGTCTCAAACTCCTAATCTAGGTGATCCGCCTGCCTCGGCCTCCCAAAGTGCTGGGATTACAGGCATGAGCCACTGTGCCTGGATTTCTTTGATTCTTTAATTTATGTCTCTCCGTGATCATATCTTAATCCCATTATCCCATTACAAACACTTAGCAAAAGACAATGCTATCAGAGTTTTGATCTGGGAGAATGCTCTTCCTGGCAAGGCAACTTCTAGGTATAGCTGTTCCCCTGAAGGGTTTCTGTGGCATGGCATCCTACAGGAACATGTATAGGTGTTAAGTGAGACAGGTTTCAAGTGGTGCCTCCAGCACTTACTAGCTGCATTTATTCTCTGAACTGAGACACTCATTCTCTGAGCTTCTATTTCTTCATCTGTAAAATGAAGATAATGTTGTACAGTAGGTATAATAATTCAGTGAAATATATAAAGTGCTTAGCATAAAGTAGGCACTCTATAAAAAATAGCTCCTTGTTGTTATCCAAAGTTTCTTATTTTCCTCAATCAAAGAGAAGAAATACGAACTTCAGAAAGTAGAGGAATAACCTTTCCATGGGAAAAAAAATTCCTGTTCGAATAGTTATGGTGATGAGCCTTGTTTCATAATTTTCTCAGCTTTTTTGACATCTTAAGCAGCACCTTTCCAATCACCATCTCTTAGTCAATAAACTCGTGTTTATTGACATGAGTGAGAATATGAACAAAGTCCAAAGAAACCATGTTACTGTTACTCTAGAAAGATCATTGCACTGAATTGTTTATCTTGCCATGTATTTCCTTTTAAAAAGAAGTAAGAAAGACCTTTTTAAGGGGGAAAAAAGTGTACTCTCTAGATACTTGATATGCAATCACAGTTCACTATCCTTGGGGGACTTTATCAGGTCTTATGCTCATTCAGATGCTTAGTGGCTAAATGGTTGTCTTTGTCCCTCACACCATCAAAGGCAAAACCTGACTGTATCATTTAGCATCCAGCACGACCCTAAGTAACGATAACTACGGATGGCCGGTAACATTATTTAAGTTAGTTCCCAAACAAGATCCAGTAGGAAGCAAGAAGTCATTCAACATTCAGATCTAAAAGGGAAGCAATCCAACCCCCTGTGCCAGAAGCAGCACTTGTTTACTGAGACATGTCTAGTGGACCTGAAGTCTGACTTCACAAAATAGAAACCAGCCAAGAGGACAGAATGTTTTTCTGCTGCTTGGAAGAAGTAGAGATAGTCCGAGCCTTGATGCTGTCATACCAATTTATCTTAATTTCTCCATTACTCAATTTATCTGTAGAAGAGGTAATGAGTGTTTTTTGTTTTCCTTTTTTTTCTCTCTTTTTTTTTTTTTTTTTTTTAGCAGTAATGGGAAATATCATGAGTCAGATAGAAACAACACTCTTCAAAAGGCTCCCCCGATCACACTTGCCGGATATAAATCTTTTTCCTTTCTCTGTGCTCTTGTATTAGTTTTTTTGTTTTGTTTTGTTTTTTTAATCACACTTCCTTAAATAGGAGTGATTTGTGTCTATGTCTTAATCTGGATTCTTTGAGAACAGCTGGCTGTCTTGTATATTTTTCTATCCTGCATAACACCTAACATAGTATTTACAGTAGATAACATGAATGAGTGCATAAGAAGGTGGTGGTTTGGGTCTAATCAAAAGAATGGACATGGGATGAAAATAACAACAACAAAAATGTAGCCCAGAGTGACTTAACTTTGGCCTAAAGAATGGAATCATTAGAAGCCTGCAAACCATTTTTATTAGTCAGTCTCAATTCTGCATGTCCCCTGGCAAACATTTTATTTCTTTCACTTTTCCTTATACATATACTTTTTGCTCCTTTATCATCTTTACTTCTCATTTTTGTTTGCTTTATATGCTAGCTCTTTGAAGTTAAAAATTTTAGGGAAATTGAGCAACTGCTGCTTTCTTTAAATTAGATCATACTAGTAGAGTCAGCAAGTTTTTTTCTGAATTCTGCATAGACATCTGTCTTCTTGTTAACCATTAGTTTTGATTAACATAGGTAATGCTAATTGTACTTCCTTGTGGAGTCCTGGTTGACAATGCATGATACATACAATTAATCAAAAGCAAAATGAAAGCAAATTGTGGACAGGTTTTTTTTCCATAATGAGTAATATACATTGATAGATGATTTTTGTTAACAAGAAGTTCAAATTACTTCATGAATTTGATTTTCCCTTCCTTGTAAGCAGCTGGTAAGGATTAGTTTCCCTATGTTTGGAGAATTTGAGGCTCAAGATTGCGTTGCGCAGGAGCAGTCAGGACTCGGCCAAGCTTGCAGACTCCTAAATTAATATTATCTGTCTGCGGAGTCATCTGTCTTTCTATAGAATTTTATTAAGTACCTTTGGTATAAAGACAGACACTCATCAACCACATGACAAATGTGATAGCAAGTTTGCAGTAGAGTTATGGGGAAAACAGGGACTAAATGAATCCATAGCTCTGCTCTTTGCCTGTAAGGTCAGCTCATGTACTCTTTAGAAGAACCTAGAGGCCTCCTCCTTCTCCCTTCCCCAACTTTTGTCAGCTTACCATGAGGAAGGCTACCAAAGGGACTCTCAGTGAAACTTCAAATCTGAATTCACTGAGGGGCTCAAAGACCATTGACTCCTAAATAATTTTCTGCTCAAAATATAGAAAAGAGGGTATAATATATATTTTAGGGCATAACAGAGAAGTAAGGATATGTCATTTTAAAAGAGCTGTATATCTTCTCTTTTGTTCTTAGGACAGTCATCTGAACTCCCTGGAAGGGGGGAGGGCAGTTATAAACAAGATGAGTAACAGCCTAACAATGCACTTTCAAAACAGAATATTGTTCCCCAGAAATATTCCAGAAATATCTGAAACAGCATTATGTCCCTGAAGAAGAGCAATGCCTGCTTTCATAATTTTCATTTGGTTATTAGGGTTTTTATTTTTTATTCCTTTTAAAATCAAGACCCTTTTCAGCAGAAATTGAAAATCACAGTTGTTTCCAGTTGGGGAAGAATGCCCACTGCTTTATCTGTTCCATTCATATATCTGCATAATTGGTTGATTCTGCAAGCTGTAATCTAATGATTCTTGTTTTGCTAGGAAACAATTTAATCTTAAACTATGTTTATCTAGCCTCCCCCAGGACTGACATGCATCATTACCCTTCTCAGTCTTTGTGGATCGTATGAAGAAACTGAAGAAAATTCATAGTGCCCTAAAGGTACTACTACCAAATGAAAGAATTGTCTTTAATTTTGAAAGCTAGCTAGAGTGTGATCTCTCTTGATTTCTGAAATAATACTCAGGTTTTAACACTGTGTTATTTTTGCTTAAGTCAATAAATGAAAAATGAAGTAACCTCAACCAATTTTGTGTTCCTGTAATAACAGGATTGCTACGTCTTCTGCTGCCATTGCATAGGCAGTTTGTTAAGAAGGCTAACTCCCCAAGTTCTGCTGTCAGAAGAGGAGGTTATACAAGCACATAAACAAAGCTGTTCTGTCAGACAAAATACCAGTTAAGCTGTGTTTGCAATGGCATAAATAAATGTTCCCTTCGGATCCAGTCAATGTGAGAAAAACAAGGAAATTACAAAGGGTAGTTTTAATGTTGAGAAGACAGGAGGTTAGCAGGCATGAAGAAAGTTTTAATTGTTTTACAAATGCTTCCAGTAAACCACCCTGAACAGCTGGCCCTCTATAAGCAGCACCAGGACATTTTGGAGGAGAGTATCTTAGACTTGGAACAAGAGACACAAGCTCCACAGTCCTCTAAAAATGTATTTAGAGAAATTGCCAGAATAATGCTGACTCTACCAATGCACACAAGCTTTTCTTCTTTTTCCCAGCAGGTGAATTTATGCAAGCAAGACATTGCTTTGAAAACAGGCCATTTCTTTTTAAAATGACATTTTGACTAAACACAGAGCCATAAGGAAGCCTTCAATACAAAAGGTGATGTAATCTTCCTAAGACTCTAGAAGCAAGACTGACAGAAAATCCATAAATCCTGTGCTTTTTAAACCTTGCTCTATAAAGTATAATCATATTAGGATAGCACTGAATTAAGGAAGGCATTTCTTTTCTCTCTCTCTGAATAATATAAATATTTTATGTAATATCTCTCTGATTTGTTTTTTTCTAGAAGAGGGTCTTTGATACTGACATGAAGGCCGTAGATTCAGCTATTTTCTCCATTTGGTCTCTAAATTACATTCATACATATGTAGAAAGTCATGCTTCTATCTATACAAGTATTTATTATTTATGTTTCTATGCATGTGCTTATATCCTGGTTTATTCCATAAAGACTTTAGGTGCTAACAGTAAATACATGTAATAAATTTGCAAAGCAAACACACACAACAAAACAATAGGACAGGGAAAATCTAAACTAGCATAGGAGATGTAAACAGCCTTAGGGAAAGCGTCAGAGAGAATATATTATGCCTAAGAAAGTTGTAAATTTCTATTTAGTTCCCAGAGCTGAGCAATGCACTTAGTTCTGAACTTTACCACTGACAAAGTAACAATAAAAACAGACCATTAAATTGTTTTCATTATATATGAATGTCACAAAAAAGGCATAGAAAATCCTTAGGAGAATCACAGCTTCTACTTAACAGCTCCTATTCTCTCACAGGTCTTTGTACTGGGGACACTAGTGACTGTAGAGGACAATGTCCTGGCCAGGCGTGGTGGCTCACACCTGTAATCCCAGCATTTTGAGAGGGCATGGTGGGAGGATCGGTTGAGTCCAGAAGTTTAAGACCAGCCTGGCAACATAGGGAGACCTCGTCTTGACAAAAAATAAAAATAAATAAAAAAAGGACAATGTCCTCGGGAACATCACCACAACAAACACATGTCTAGTAGTGTGTTCTGAGGAAAGGCAAGAGCATTATCTCTCATTTCAATCCAGGAGAAACAGTTCTTCACACGTTCATGGGGAAGAGTTCTGATGGGCAGTTTGATGTAAGGATAAAACATAACCTACCTGTATGTAAATATATGGACTGCATGCACATATGTGTAGATAATTCTAGTTTTGAAAGTGATCTTACAGAAAATATTAGTGATGACCTACTGGGCACTTACTATGGACCAGGCATTTTATTTACATACATTATTCCATTTATTTGTCCTAAGACTTTAAAATAATTATCTTTACTTTTCTCTTCTGTATTTTATAAAATGAGGACACAGAACTGAGAAGAATTTAATATACCTGTCATAGGTGTGTATAAATATGTATATATATACATGTATGAAAATATTAAAAGAAAAAGTAAAAAATCCACCATTGAACTGAAAGATTTGAACACATTTCTCTCAATAAATGATAGATCAAACAGACACAAATCAGTACAAATAAAGAAAATTTGAATGGAACAATCAAATTGCTCAGTCTACTGCAAATTTCCTAAACCTCTCTAATGGCCTAATACCAGACCTACTGAATGAGACTCTCCAGGAAAGAGACCCAGAAAGCTGTATTCCTCAGGTGATGATCATAGAGGAGGTTTAGTAAACACTAATCTAATGAAAACATAAAAAACTCTGGACTCAGTTCAATTTACAAGGAACATTTACCAAAACGTAACAATGCTTTAGGCCATATAGCAAGTCAGAGTAAACTCCAAAGAGTTCATTTTGCACAGAATTCCATCTTTGACCCAAACTAGATTAAATTAGGAAATAAATTTAAATTTTACATTCATGCATACATGTGCAGGACAAAAAAATGGAAATTAAAAAAAATATATATAAATAACTCGTGGTTTAAAAAAACATTAAAAAGGGAAAAATTTAACAATGAATAAAATACTGTAACTTAAAAATTTAGAGAGGTACTTCTCTCTTTTCTTCTTTATTAGTCTTGCTAGCGGTCTATCAATTTTGTTGATCTCTTCACAAAACCAGCTCCTGGATTCACTGGTTTTTTGAAGGGTTTTTTGTGTCTCTATCTCCTTCAGTTCTGCTCTGAACTTAGTTATTTCCTGCCTTCTGCTAGCTTTTGAATGTGTTTGCTCTTGCTTCTCTAGTTCTCTTAATTGTGATGTTAGGGTGTCAATTTTAGATCTTTCCTGCTTTCTCTTGTGGGAATTTAGTGCTATAAATTTCCCTCTACACACTGCTTTAAATGTGTCCCAGAGATTCTGGTATGTTGTGTCTTTGTTCTCATTGGTTGCAAAGAACATATTTATTTCTGTCTTCACTTTGTTATGTACCCAGTAGTCATTCAGGAGCAGGTTGTTCAGTTTGCATGTAGTTGAGCGGTTTTGAGTGTTACTTAATCCTGCGTTCTAGTTTGATTGCACTGTGGTATGAGAGAAAGTTTGTTATAATTTCTGTTCTTTTACATTTGCTGAGGAATGCTTTACTTCCAACTATGTGTTCAGTTTTGGAATAGAGCCATGTGGTGCTGAGAATAATGTATATTCTGTTGATTTGGGGTGGAGAGTTCTGTAGATGTCTATTAGGTTCACTTGGTGCAGAGCTGAGTTCAATTTCTGGATATCCTTGTTAAGAAAAGAGAAAAGAATCAAATAAATGCAATAAAAAATGATAAAGGGGATATCACCACTGATCCCACAGAAATACATACTACCATCAGAGAATACTATAAACACCTCTATGAAAATAAACTAGAAAATCTAGAAGAAATGGATAAATTCCTTGACACATACACCCTTCCAAGGCTAAACCAGGAAGAAGTTGAATCCCTGAATAGACCAATAACAGGCTCTGAAATTGAGGCAATAATTAATAGTCTACCAACCAAAAAAAGCCCAGGACCAGACAGATTCATAGCCGAATTCTATCAGAGGTACAAGGAGGAGCTGGTACCATTTCTTCTGAAACTATTGCAATCAATAGAAAAAGAGGGAATCCTCCCTAACTCATTTTATGAGGCCAGCATCATCCTGATACTAAAGCCTGGCAGAGACAAAACATAAAAAGAGAATTTTAAACCAATACCCCAGATGAACACTGATGCAAGTATCCTCAATAAAATACTGGCAAACCAAAGCCAGCAGCACATCAAAAAGCTTATCCACCATGATCAAGTGGGCTTCATCCCTGGGATGCAAGGCTGGTTCAACATACGCAAATCAATAAACGTAATCCAGCACATAAACAGAACCAATGACAAAAACCACATGGTTATCTCAATAGATGCAGAAAAGGCCTTTGACAAAATTCAACAACCCTTCATGCTAAAAACTCTCAGTAAATTAGGTATTGATGGGACATATCTCAAAATAATAAGAGCTATTTATGACAAACCCACAGTCAATATCATACTGAATGGGCAAAAACTGGAAGCATTCCCTTTGAAAACTGGCACAAGACAGGGATGCCCTCTCTCACCACTCCTATTCAACATAGTGTTGGAAGTTCTGGCCAGGGCAATCAGGCAGGAGAAAGAAATAAAGGGTATTCAATTAGGAAAGAGGAAGTCAAATTGTCCCTGTTTGCAGATGACATGACTGTATATTTAGAAAACCCCATCAGATCAGCCCAAAATCTCCTTAAGCTGATAAGCAAATTCAGCAAAGTCTCAGGATACAAAATCAATGTACAAAAATCACAAGCATTCTTATACACCAGTAACAGATAAACAGAGAGCCAAATCATGAGTGAACTCCCATTCACAATTGCTTCAAAGAGAATAAAATACCTAGGAATCCAACTTACAAGGGATGTGAAGGACCTCTTCAAGGAGAACTACAAACCATTGCTCAATGAAATAAAAGAGGATACAAACAAATGGAAGAACATTCCATGCTCATGCATAAGAAGAATCAATATCATGAAAATGGCCATACTGGCCAAGGTAATTTATAGATTCAATGCCATCCCCATCAAGCTACCAATGACTTTCTTCACAGAATTGGAAAAAACTACTGTAAATTTCACATGGAACCAAAAAAGAGCCCGCATTGCCATGTCAATCCTAAGCCAAAAGAACAAAACTGGATGCATCATGCTACCTGACTTCAAACTATACTACAAGGCTACAGTAACCAAAACAGCATGGTACTGGTACCAAAACAGACATATAGACAAATGGAACAGAACAGAGCCCTCAGAAATAATACCACACATCTACAACCATCTGATCTTTGACAAACCTGACAAAAACAAGAAATGGGGAAAGGATTCCCTATTTAATAAATGGTGCTGGGAGAACTGGCTAGCCATATGTAGAAAACTGAAACTGGATCCCTTCCTTACACCTTATACAAAAATTAATTCAAGATGGATTAAAGACTTAAATGTTAGACCTAAAACCATAAAAACCCTAGAAAAAAACCTAGGCAATACCATTCAGGACATAGGCATGGGCAAGGACTTCATGTCTAAAACACCAAAAGCAATGGCAACAAAAGCCAAAATTGACAAATGGGATCTAATTAAACTAAGGAGCTTCTCCACAGAAAAGAAACTACCATCAGAGTGAATAGGCAACCTACAGAACGGGAAAAAATTTTTGCAATCTACTCATCTGACAAAGGGCTAATATCCAGAATCTACAAAGAACTCAAACAAATTTACAAGAAAAAAACTAACAACTCCATCAAAAAGTGGGCGAAGGATATGAATGGACACTTCTCAAAAGAAGACATTTATGCAGCCAACAGAGACATGAAAAAATGCTCATTATCATTGGCCATCAGAGAAATGCAAATCAAAGCCACAATGAGATACCATCTCACACTAGTTAGAATGGCGATCATTAAAAAGTCAGGAAACAACAGACACTGGAGAGGATGTGGAGAAATAGGAACACTTTTACACTGTCCGTGGAACTGCAAACTAGTTCAACCATTATGGAAGTCAGTGTGGCAATTCCTCAAGGATCTAGAACTAGAAATACCATTTGACCCAGCCATCCCATTACTGGGTATATACCCAAAGGATTATAAATCATGCTGCTATAAAGACACACGCACATGTATGTTTATTGCGGCACTATTCACAATAGCAAAAACTTGGAACCAACCCAAATGTTCATCAATGATAGACTGAATTAAGAAAATGTGGCACATATACACCATGGAATACTATGCAGCCATAAAACGGATGAGTTCATGCCCTTTGTAGAGACATGGATGAAGCTGGAAACCATCATTCTCAGTAAACTATCGCAAGGACAAAAAACCAAATACCGCATGTTCTCACTCATAGGTGGGAACTGAATAATGAGAATACTTGGACCCAGGAAGGGGAACATCACACACCAGGGCCTGTTGTGGGGTGGGGGGAGGGGGGAGGGATAGCATTAGGAGATATACCTAATGTAAATGACGAGTTAATGGGTGCAGCACACCAACATGGCACATGTATACATATGTAACAAACCTGCACATTGTGCACATGTACCCTAGAACTTAAAGTATAATAATAAAATAAAATAAAAATTTAGAGACGTAGGTCAGTGGTATGTATGAGGACTTTTATGATTTAAATGCTTTATCATAAAAGAAGAAAGTGAAAATTAATAAGCTTATTTTTGAGGAGATAAAAAATCAGACAACTCTCTGGGAAGTTTAATCAAGAAAACAAGAGATAAGATTCACAGGAATCCTTAAAACAATGAAAATTACAGATAGTACATAAATAAAAGAAAAAAACACGTTCTGATGCCAAAAATGTTGAAAACTTTCAAGAAATGGATATTTTCATAGAGTAACAAAATTTATCAAAATTGACTCAAGATGAAATAGATAATGTATCTTTGTAACTATCAGTCATTAAATAAGTATTTTTAAAAATGTTTCCAGAAGGAAGACATCATGCATATGTGTTTTTAGAGATAAATTCTTTCAGACGTTTGAGGGACATAATTCTAAATTTGGCATAGAAGAAGTGAGAACATTCTACAACTCATCTAATGAAGCTGAATAACTTTGATGACCAAATCAGAAACAGGCAAGATATGAAAAGGCAGTTAGGTGTCAGTCTTACTTGTGAATAATGATCCACTGATTTTTTCACAGCCAAGTTACGTTTACTTATTTTATTTTCTTAATAGTATAGTTAATTAATGATATAATGTATTTTATTAGTGGTACAATATAATTCAAGTGATTGTTGTTAAAAGCATAGAATTGTTATATTTTTCTGGTGAATTAAAACTGATCATTATGTAGCAGACATCTTTATTTCTAGTAGTGCTTTTTGTCTTATATTTCTGTATTAAAAATTAATGGCATCAATTTTCTTTTAATGAACACTTTTCAGATATATCTTATTTCCATCCTTTCCAACTTTTCTGTGCCTTTTTGTTTTAGATATTACTCTTATATGCAGCATCAGTTTTTTCCCTCTACTGGTTTGGATGTTCCTCATGCTATATTTGTTCTTAGTCAAACCCTTGAAATTTTACTGTGCTTACTTAACGAGACTTAAGTTAATAATTACATTTATCCTCCTCTTGAATAGCTCCAGGACCTATGAATATTTAACTCTATCCGCCACATACACTACCTTTTAGGTTTCGTGCTATTTTGTTCATTATTTTATAGTTCTTTGCAACGCTTGTTTTATTCTCCAAATCAATAGTTATTATTGCTGTGTTCAATGTTTATTTAGACTTATTCTCATCCTCAATGCTTTCTTGATTCACTAATTCTTTTTGCAACTCAGATCTTTTTCTGAGAAAAAATATATCTTTCTAAAATTCATATTTTAGATTTTCTTTTACTGAAAATCTGTTGGTACTAAACTCAGTTTTTGTTCATCTGAAAATTTCTTTACTCTCCTTTTTGAGTGTTTGTTTTGAGTATACAAATGTAAATTGACAGTTATTTTCTCTCAGCAGATTGGTGCTACTAATTCCCCTGTTTTCTGCCTCTCATTTTTCCTCTTGAGAAAGCAACCATTAGACTAAATATAGTTTATTTTTAGCTAGCCTATCTTTGCTTTCTGGCTGCTTTTAGGATCTTTTATTTTCTCTTTGGATTTCACTGCAATGTTTTAATATTGGATTTTAAAAATTTATTCTGCTTTGAATTCGTTAGGTTTACTCAATATAAAGATAGATGTATTTTCAATTCTGGAAAGGGCTCAGCAATTATCTTTTAAAATAACATCTCTTCCCCTTTCTTTTAATTCTCTCCTTCTGGATCTCCAATGGGACATATTTTAGGCATTTATTCTCTGTGTCTCAAGTTCTCCTTCATAGCTTTTATCTCTTTTTCTGTCTGTGCTGCATTCTGGAAAAATTTTTAGAATCTACTTTCCAATTTGTAATTCACATTTTCTTTCTCTCCTTCCTTCCTTCCTTCCTTCCTTCCTTCCTTCCTTCCTTCCTTCCCTCCTCCCTCCCTCCCTCCCTCCTCTCTTTCTTCTTTCTGCCGAGGTCTCTCTCTCTCACCCAGGCTGGCGTGCAATTGTGGGATCTCGGCTCTCTGCAACCTCTGCCTCCCAGGTTCAAGTGCTTCTCCTGCCTCAGCCTCCTAAGTAGCTGGATTACACGTGTGCACCATCACACGAGGCTAATTTTTGTATTTTTGGTACAGATGGGGTTTTACCATGTTGGCCGGGCTAGTGTCGAAGTCCTGACCTCACGTGATCCACCTGCCTCGGCCTCCGAAAGTGCTGGGATTACAGGTGTGAGCCACCGAGCGCCTGGCCGTTTTTCATTTTCTGCTAAGTCTGATTTGCTGCTTATTTGTCCAAGTTTTAAAATTTCAATGATTTTATTTTTCATTTCAAAAAGTTCTACTTGACTTTTTTTTTTTTTTTTTTTTTTTTTGAGACGGAGTCTCGCTCTGTCGCCCAGGCTGGAGTGCAGTGGCGCGATCTCAGCTCACTGCAAGCTCCGCCTCCTGGGTTCACGCCATTCTCCTGCCTCAGCCTGTCCGAGTAGCTGGGACTACAGGCGCCCGCCACCACGCCCGGCTAATTTTTTGTATTTTTAGTAGAGACGGGGTTTCACCGTGGTCTCGATCTCCTGACCTCATGATCCGCCCACCTCGGCCTCCCAAAGTGCTGGGATTACAAGCGTGAGCCACCGCGCCCGGCCCTACTTGACTTTTTTAAAAAAATGACTGTTTCCTAAAAGAAATCTTTTGCTCATTACTCATGGTTTCAATTCTCTATTATATGTCTTCAGCATATTAAACATGAGTATTTTATGTGCTTTGTGTAATAGCTTCCATAAATGTCTAGTTCTGATGTTTGTTCTGATTCTTAGTATGGTGCTATTACCTGGTATGGTTTGGAATTTTTTAATTATGATTTTAATTCATTGTAGTTTACATATGGGAATATTTTGAGGTCTGGATCTAGGAGGCATTCTCCCAGAAAGGATTTACCTTTATATCTATTGGGCATGTGGAGGCCCTGCAAACTCTGGTATACTTTGTTAGAACTAATGACCTCAGATTGTAGGAGACACATAGTGCAATATCAGGCCCCAAGCTCTCTACATTCTGGCCCTTAGCTATGAATTCTCAAGGGAGATATTTTCCCTTTCTCCAAAGCCAAGGCAGACAAGTTTCCAAGGGCTGATTTTGTTTGTTGTTTCTGCTTCCTAACTCACCCTTTCCTGGAGGACAGAGTCCTTCCTGAGTCTCTGCTGTAAAGGGTAGACCTCCACCATGAACCCCCTCGCCTCTGGGCCCTGTGTCTAACTACTAATCCCAAGAGGCAGCCGTCCTCCTCCCAAGGGCTGCGTGGACTCAATGCTCCCTTACTTCTCTTGTATGCCTTTGCTTCTTACTTTCTTGAAAATTCACATACGACTTTTAAAGGATGTTTAGAAAATATTTTACACAGCATTTCAGTGTTTTGTACCGGCAGGTTTTCAAGATCTCTAATCCATCCTACTGTTGAAAATAGAAGTCCAGGTACATTTTCTTTTTAAAAAATTTATCTTTTTTTTTTCTTTCTTTCTCTCTCTTTTCTTTTTTTTTGGCATGGTGTCTCACGCCTCTATTCCCAGCACTTTGGGAGGTTGAGGCAGGTGGATCACCTGAGGTCAGGAGCTCAAGACCAGCCTGGCCAACATGGTGAAACCCCGTCTCTACTAAAATTATAAAAAATTGGCCAGGTGTGGTGGCAGACACCTGTAATCCCAGCTATTTGGGAGGCTGAGGCAGGAGAATCGCTTGAACCCAGGAGGTGGAGGTTGCAGTGAGCTGAGATCACACCATTGCACACTGGCCTGGGCAACATGAACAAATCTCTGTCTCAAAAAAAATTATTTTTTAAAATGTTTAAACTTCAGGTTTCATCTTAAATTCAGGGGTAGGTGCATGTGCAGGTTTGCTACCTGGGTATATTGTGTGATGCTGAGGTTTGGGGTATGAATGACCCTATTGGGAGTGGTACCCAATAAGTCATCTTTCCACCTTTGCCCCTCCCTGTCTCCCCACTCTAGCAGTCCCCAGTGTCTATCATTCTCATCTTGATGTCCATGTGTCAGGTACATTTTCTTAATGGTACCTAATGGGGAAGTTTTCAACTCTGGGCTTGACAAATATAGGAAGATTGGTTAACTATAAAGTGTTTTCTAAATGTTTAGCTTAAATATAAGCATATGTACAAACAATTACAAAATGTACAGATAAAGCTACAAAATAATCAATCCCACAGGGAACTCTTACCCGGAAGTGGCTGAAAGATTCTTTAGTCGTCATCCTGATCCTATAGTCCCCATTGAGCTTTCTCTTTTAATAATGCTGGTCGACACAAGTGGACTTGATTTATTAAAAAAGATTTCAGTTGCTGAGAACTGGCAGTCTTTATGTCTGTACAGGATCTGATTTTGGTCTCCATTGATTGTCGGCCAAAGTTCTGGCTGTTCTGTTGCTCTTGTTTCTTCGCATATTGTGCATGTGCTCAAAGAGTATAAACTTGCAGCTGCCTCACCCTAATTATTCCATTTATTCAAAATACTTTCCACGTATTGTTATAATGAAAAGAATTATGATAGTTTTTTTGGGTTTTGTTGGAGGAGAAACAAGGCCATTATCTGATCCTGGGGCAATGTAGTAAGGATGTTGCAGGTAAGTTTTGGGTTAAAATCCCAGAGCTTTTTTCTCCATGTACACTTCTGTTTCTGTCTTAAAAACAGTTAGTTAAATGTCACGACAGGTTTAGTTGCTATGATTGGAAGACTGCTGAGAGGCCATGTGCCAGATAGAAATCCAGGTTCTATTACTACAGAGAAGGGGAGAATGGATATTGGGAGAACTCAGTATGTGTGGAGGATAGTGGTGTGAGGCCATGCGTGACATGTAGGTCTTGGACCGACCATGAAGAATCCAAAGCTGAACATGTTAGCCTTTATCTGATAGGTAAAAGGAAACCACAGAGGTGTTTAAGCAATGGAACAGAATATTCATATCATGTGAAGAAAATAAAGTTCAAACAGATTTCAGAGAAGCCAGACATAGAAGCAATACCAAGAACAATTTGATATTTTCAGAATTATGTTCAAAATGTTTCATAATCACACAATCATCTTTACATGATATATAAAATAAATCACCTCTGCATCAAAATAGGCCCACTTTTAATATAAATTTATATTAATTACTGAAACTTTCATTCCAGAAAATGTGTATATTTTTAGAGCATTTAGTGTATGAGACAAAAAGGCCTTTGTGACATATTACCCTCTATTTTCTGTCTGTTGGTGTCTCTTAAAAGGAATTTCCTGGCATTTACCATAGAATGATAGCTTAAATTCAATTTCATACTCATCTTTGTCCTTAATATTCCCTTGGGTCATTTCTCAAGTGATAGATTTAGTTAACTGAGTTGACGAGAAATTAGGAGTAGTTTTATATGCACCTTCCTATTTGTGAAATAGGCAAATTGTTATTCATTAGCTTACCAATTCCCCAGAAGGACATTTTGACCTAAGTACAAAGTGTTGTTATTGAAAACTTTGAAGGACAGTCAAAACTGTGAGTTTCTCATAAAAACAATTTTTGGCATTTTTACACAGACTATGTGTAAAATGATTTAAAAAGACTTTACTACTGATGTTTTGACAAAGTGCCACTTTGCTTATTTAATGATAAAAAGATCAAGATGTAGGTTGGATGTATATAACATTCAACATGACTGAGTTAACTATTTTTCTGTTTGTTTTTATGTTTAATAAATATAGGCAATTAGTGACATGGTGCTACCACAGCCTTGATAGTTTTTGCCATTGCTTAACTAAAATAATAATATCAAATTACATTGCTCAATTTCCATGAGGACCAAAGTGGTTGGGCACAATTCCATCATTTGCTGGAAAGGAAATGGTAACTGGGTTATGTCCTATAGTAATAATTGGCACAACTTTGTAAAGAAGAATTCATACCCAATCAAATTTATTTCTTGCTATTTCTGAGTGATGAGCCATTGAGCCCGAAAGTAATTTAATTCCAGTTTCTATTATATTCAAACCAATCAGTTAGAAGATATGATCTAGCCAAGTGTTTCTTAAACTGTAAGGCTGTGAGCTCTTGGCATTCTTCTCTTATTTAACATCTGATTTCTTTTTCTTTCCACTCTATTTCCATGTTAGCACAGTGTTCTTTATCCTTTGTTTACAAGCATCATGCCCTTGCCCTCTGCCCTCTCACAAACAGAATCTAGTTTTTGAAAGAAAAAAATGTAACTTAGGTTGACTACCTATTAGGAAATAAGATAAAAATGCATTGCATTTATTAACAAAATGAAAATCTGAAAGGTTTTCGTATTATTGTTAAGTGACATTAAGCGTTGTACTGAGAATATCAGAACCATTTAAGGATTTTAAATATTTAAAAATTTGAATAAAGTACATGTAAATCTAACTAAAGGATTTAAACTAAAGCTGAAAAATTCCTCAAAGGTGTCATGAGTAGAGGCTGTCTGAGGGTAAAATGACTTTTTTCACGTCTGTGAAAGGATGACAAATTTGGCCCACTAGGAATTCATGCAGCTTCTAACTGGATGGTCTCTGCTATCTGGCAATCCCTTCAGGCCTCTTTTGTAGACTGCTTGTCCACTCTAGCCATAAGAGCTATTCCAGATTTTCTCTGGTCTCAAACTGGAATCCCACCTACTTACCCAGATTTTAATAATTGGCATTTCCTCTTACTTTTCTGACCAGATGAAAACTGTAGGTTCTGAAGTCTTTCACTCCTGCATCATCTGACTTCACCTGTCAACCCCTTGCTACCCTCATGAAGGGTCACGCGATCCCAGCTCGGCTCAACCTGAGACTCTGAGCTAGATCCCACTCCCTGTCAAAGGAAGTAGCGTAAGCTGCTCACCAGGATAAATGTGCTGTTAATCCTGCTCTGATATTATGGCTAGTTTTAATAACTGAGCTTCTGCTTTGATATTTTGACTTATAGTGGACACTGCCTTACTCAGCAATTCACTTCTCCCTACCAGTCTCAATTACTAAGGTTGTGTCTAAATCATCGTCCTATTGCTAGAACCTTGTCATTTACTTCTAGATGCCCTAATGCTGCAGAGTATCTTGCCATTTAACACCTGTCCCCAGACTTTTCACGAGTTCTTTGTATACTTGAACTCCAGTCACCTTCCCTATGTTGCCCTGATAGTGGCCATGTACTGGACAATCTTGTCATCATAAGTTGGGTACCATGCCCTACTGTCCTGTGTAGACTTCCTCCCTCTATCTGTACCTGGCTGTGTTGCACAGTCCTTCCCTACCCCAGTCATCATGTTCAGTCTCTGATCTCTTCAATAGGCCAAATCTCGTCAAGGTGATAAGCTCTGTTCTGAAAGCTTAGATGCTATAAGCTCATTCCCACCCCCCGCCCCCACTTTTCATTATGTATAGAAGAAAAAGTGATTTCACATCATTCCAAGGCCAGCTCCTAGATTACTTGACCGGTGCCCTTAATCCCCTCCCATCCTATGTCTTTTCGTTTATCTAGGGTTTTGGTCTGTTATTCGCCTTCTCTTTCTTACTTTTTCTGTGGGACCTTTCAACTCAGCCTTCAAACATGCACTTGTTTTCCTAGGCTTGAGATAAAAGAACAACATCTCTTGATCTTGCTGCTAGTGCTTGACTATTGTTCTGTTTTCTCCCTCCTTAGCTTAATAAACTTTTAGAATAAATGACCTACAGGGGCTGTCTATCATTTCTTACCATCCATTCTGCTCTTTACGTCTTAGATTGTGGCCTGCTCCTCTTTCCTACCCAAACTGCTGAAATATTCATCATCTGAATCAATCAACTTGGTAAGTCTTTTTCAGTTCTCATTATTCCTAATTTCTCTCTGTAATAATACCAATAGCCACCACTTATTGAGTAGCTGCTGTGTGCTAAAAAACTGTTCAAGCTTAATAAAAATTTGCAGACTATTTTTCCCCAATAGTGTTAAATTTAACCATCTTAGAAATAAGTGCTTCTTTTAAATGTGGAATTCTCTTCGCTTCTGTCCTGTTCTTTCTCCTCCCCACCTTATGTTGCTCTGTCCACTGAGAATCAACTTCTGTGGCACTTGGGGAAATCTTCCTGCTCTACATCTGGTCATCACTTGGAAATGTAACTTTTTCTAATAACTTTTGCCTAACAGTTAAAAGCACCATTATAAACAACAACACATGATATGAGCGGAACTTTGTATGCCCTAATTACATAGGCCCCACCATGTGGGTCTGAAGTCTTACGTTTGATTGGCTCTTTCCTCTCCAATGTCAAATGGAAATGTAATCAGCCAGAAGTTTTTCTTTTCAGGGTTTCATGTATTATTGAGGCTTCATGAAAACAGAGTAAAAAATAATCTTATCATTGACAAAGAAACACTTACATCGAACTGCTTACATCTCCGTGGAATTTTATATTTCATTTGCTTTTGAAAGCCAGTTGTATTACTACCATCCCTCCATCTCTCCCCCCCACACATCTACACACACAAACTTAGAGAAAGGAAACATTCAAAACACGATCTCTGTATAGAAGTGGTCAGATTTTAAAGAGCTAAAGATATACTTTCAAATTTAAGTAACTGTATAAATTAAACCTAACACATACCGATACTTCCTTTGTGCAAGCAAGGATTTCTTTCAAAGTATTTGTGCTTTATCTATGCATGACTGCATTTGTTTGTTTTTTCCTCTTATGATTTTAAAGTATGTCTCTGTAATGCCCATATGAAAATAGAAAAAAAAGTATTGATTCTACCTCTAATCCCCAGAGAAATGAGAAATGAAGTAAACAAATAAGTAGTTATTAATTAAGAGATTATTACCTACACTAGAAACTCTGTATGTCAGTCATAGGCCCTTCATGTTGATATTCATTCCCCAATCCTTTTCTTCTCACCTCTGTCACACAGATGGGAATATTTGCTAGGTTCCTGTCTCTACTGGATTATGGATGGATCTCGGCT
The DNA here is from genome assembly GCF_028878055.3 of Symphalangus syndactylus. NCBI lineage: Eukaryota > Metazoa > Chordata > Mammalia > Primates > Hylobatidae > Symphalangus > Symphalangus syndactylus. Next base: position 108,168,300 of record NC_072428.2, read on the forward strand.
GTGGGAGGCACTCACAGGAGGCTAGAGGACGGAAGGAAGGAAGAAGCCAGGGTATTTCTCTTCTCTACCCATTCTGCTTTGAATGCAGGTGGACAGAGGTCACTTTCTGTATTAGTCAGGGTTCTCTAGAGGGACAGAACTAATAGGATAGATGTATATATAAAGGGGAGTTTATTGAGGAGTACCGACTCACCGGATCATAAGGCGAGGTCCCACAATAGGCCATCTGCAAGCTGAGGAGCAAGGAAGCCAGTCCAATCCCAAAACTTCAAAAGTAGGGAAGCCAACCAACAGTGCAGCCTTCAGTCTGTAGTTGAAGGTCCAAGTGTCCCAAAGCTGAAGGACTTGGAGTCTGACGTTCAAGAAGCATCCAGTACTGGAGAAAAATGGAGGCCAGAAGACTGAGCCAGTCCAGTCATTCAACGTTCCTCTGCCTGCTTTCATCCCAGCTGTGCTGGTAGCTGATTAGATTGCGCCCACCCAGACTGAGGGTGGGTCTGCCTCTCCCAGTCCACTTACTCAAATGTTAATCTCTTTGGCAACACCCTCATAGACACATGCAGGATCAATACTTTGCATCCTTCAATCCAATCAAGTTGACACTAAATATTAACCATCACACTTTCGTTTCATGGCTCCAGTTTCCACCATACAGGCCACCATAGTTCCAGGGTCCTCTGGGTGTCCTCTCCCATGGGGCTTTGGTAACACTATGGCTTTCCTCTGTCCCTTTAGAGGAGAGAGTGGCTTCCTGAAAGTTGCTTCCTGGGTTGCCTTGCTGGTCCTTCTAGGTCTTATCCCCTGCGGAACAAGTTCCCTAGATTTCATTTCATCTGTTTTTGATATTCAAAATGGTTTCTGCTTCATGGCTGGATCATAACAGACACATCCTACCTATTCAGAAAAACCCAGATAATGCTGTATGCTTTTATGAATAGAGGGAAAAAAATCTATGTACCACTTTTTAAAAATGCCATCATTTGCTTGTTTAATCTATTGAATTTGAAATTAAAATTACCTCAAAATTTTTCCATTTTTTTCATCTATTGTTTAATGTTTCTGATACTGCTCTCTCTTAACACTATGCCCGCACATTAAAATTTTACACCAGAGTTTTCATTACTCTGTAATAAAAAACTCTTGACATTGTGTTTTTCATACATTTTAAACTATTGTCATGGCCATTTCATCTTTGGGCCAAGCTTCTCTTGCTCATTTTGTTAATGAGTCATCTTCTTGTAAGTCAATCTCAAAGAAAAATGGGTTTTTGGACTACATTAGGCTTTGTTTAACTCATTCAAGCCAGGGCACACTTTTGACTTAATAAATGAACCATTACTATTAGGAGATCAGCAAATTCTATTTGATGCCTGCCTTCTATATAGCTCTGTAATACATATTATGGGAACAGAAACATGAAGGAGCTCACGCGCCCTACCTGGTAGATAGGGAGGGGAGGACCATTTGGTTTTCAAGGGATGAAGGTACAGAATGATATGACTAATAACCATAGAAGAAAAGGCAGTCACATAGAGGAATTTAGGCTTAAATTTTGTATAAGCACATTATATCCTGAGATAAGTCATGTGAATGGACCAATATTACAAACAGGTGAGACTGGCTAAGAACCACTTCATGAAAGAAGTGAGCTTTAAGCAGAAGAAAGAGGCCAACCAGCTTTAGTGGGGAGGGTGGGGTAAAATGATATTTCTAGACAGGGAAAAAGCACACACAGAGGCTTAAAGTTCCAGAAAATAAAGAGCAAATGGATTTACCAGGCAGGAGCACACAGGAGCAGGTCAATTGTGAAGCAGAGAGGGAAGAGGAGTAGAAACAGCAGCCTAGTGCAGAGTCCTGAATGAGTTAGGAAGAGATTTGATGCAGAAGACGAAGAGAGGATTCCGAGGGTGAGAATAAATCGCTTTCTTTTAACCTTATCTCTTTTGTGCTTTGAGACTAGAAAACCTTCTTAATGTGTTAGGGGATTTTGGGAAAAATGTCCCTAATATGTGAGAATAAAATTGAAACTTGTATATAGAAGCCTGTGTATACAGAGGATGCTCAGCTCCTTCGATGACTTACATTTGATTTGTATGAGTTCAAATGGCCCAAAAGGGCTGAAAGCTAGGTCTCCAGACTTGAGACTGATGTTTTTCCAACCATGTCATTCTTTTTTACAAAGCATTACTTGTCACTACTGGGAGACAGAATATTGGACTGAATAGATAACTACGCTGATCTACAATGGCATATTTTTTGGTTTATTTCTTTTTGATGAAGTCTTTCACTTTTAAAAAAGTTTCCTCAAGATCCTCCACACTAACATTAGTCTCAGTGTCTCTGATTTACCTTCACTCTTCCACTCCCTGCTGCTGACAGAGTGCTCAGATTTGATCACGAGGTCCCATTGTTTAAAACCTACCAATGCATTCTCCACATGCAGAGAGGTCCATGCACTTGGTATGGTGTGTGTGTAGGGTTGCCAGGTTGGCAAATAAAAAATACAGGATATCCAGTTAATTTGAATTTTAAACATTGGATTTTTAAACGTATAAGTATGTCCTGTGAAATATTTAGGACATACTTATGCCGAAAAGGTCATGTCTATCTGAAATTCAAAGTCAACTGGGCACCCTGTATTTTATCTGGCAACACTAGATAGAGAGTCCATCCCTTGTCTTCTGCCCTAGGCTCTTCTTGCACCATCCCCTCACCCCCGCTCCACCCCAGTGCCCAACATTCCAGCCATCTCCATCTGCCCCAGTTCCTGGGACCCTCCCCCATCTCCTATGTTACCTGCCACCAGCACTTTACTCGCATTGTGCTCTCTGCCTGAACTAAAGTTCTTTTACTTAAATCTGGACCTTGAGGACTGTGGAACTCCAGATGGAGGACATCCAATAAAGTGTATTCTGCCATTTCTTCTGGAAGCCCCTGCTTCTGCCAGTGGGGCAAAGGGTTCTGGGTGAAGGGGTTGCGGCTATGCTGTTGGGGAGTAGGAATCAACGTTTCAGGCCTGGTCTTTTCAGTCTGAAGGGGCTCTCTCTGTTTCAAAATAACAGAGTCTCACTTGCTCCTGAAATAACCTTCAGCTTTATGAGTGCTGCCTTCACTCGGGCCCCCCAACTCAAGGCTCACTGTCCTTCCCTAGGCTGCACAGCTCCCTTTCTGGACTGGCCATCCCCACTGTGCACCCTGCCAGGTTCATGTGGATCATCAGAGAAGCTCTGCCTTGTGTTGACTGGGGTCCTGCTTCTACCCACGCTAGAGCTCTCCAGCAAAGCAGCCTTCCCAAATTATACCTCAAATGGTGTGGATGCTTTTGTTAAACTGGTTTCCCTCATTTTAAAATAATGTCTATGTTGTAACATTGGGAAATGTGACCCTTGGATAAACAACTTTTGATCTAAAAATCTCTCAATGTTTGAAATTGAAATAGGACACATCAATTAAACTCTCAATCAACAATTTAGCATATTTTCATGTTATGAGGACTAAGAATAATGGGTTTGATCAAGTTGCTATTTGTGAGAATATGCTGACCCTGCATCTAAGAAATTCCACTCCTGTGGGAAGAGCTTATTCCTTATACCAAATGTAATGTTTCTCTATGACAATCAGAGTGTGGGTTTCTAGCAGGATTTCCCCCCGGCTGAATAAACAAACGTTACAAAGTGTTTACCAGTGTATCACTAGAAGTTTCTGGAAATTGCATTTAAAAGATCTGTGTACTTAGATTCTTCCTTCCTTAGGCAGAGAACCACACAGACAGTCCCAGGCTAATCTGCAAATCGCGCTGCAGTTGCACTAAATCCTCCCAGCAAAACATCATAAAACCCTTCCTGTTTGACTTTACACAGCATTTAAACATCAAAATAATTACCAGGAGGCTGAGGAAGCTGTGTCGCAGCTCAGGTCAAGCTGTTCTCTCTCGAAGCAGAGGTACAGAGCAAAATGTGCATGGCGGCTGATTAGGGCAAGTGGGCCAGGCTTAGGGAAGGGAGAAAAGGTAGGACACTGTAATGGGAGGTCAATTATCTCATGCCATCTTTAGGTACCAGCATTAAGTAACTTTGTAAAGAACTACTTTACGTTCTTTAGAAGTCCTTCAGAGCTAACGTGATGCAATGTAGCTGCTACTCATTCACTTCCTTAAACTTTAAACTTTTTGAGGTTTACAAATTAAATCATAATAATATAAAACAATTACGCCCAGTAACAGCCACATCTGACTGATTGGCACTGCTGTTATATAAAACTCCTTAGAGAACTCTCGGTTTGATGTTAAAATAAAAAAAGAAAAAAGCCTCGTTTTTCAAAAAGGAGGACAACTGACTCTTCAAGATGCATTTTTCTTCCTTTTAGCCCTTCATGCATGCTTCATTCTGTGCATGAAATAACTGAATATATTTCCTAGGGTTGGTCACACTGCTTTCCACAGCTTGCAAAAATTAGGGGATATTATTGGATTAAAAACAAGCAAACACTGTGCTCATTCTGTCAAACAGCCGTGCTGTTCTGAGTATGATGTGCCATGCTCAGAAAATAGGCCGTGCTCATTTTTATTGACTTATTTCAAAACTTCTCTCAGTCAAAGCGACCCTGGAGTTTTAATAACTTTTTTTGCTATAGACTGCAACAGAGATATATTAGGCAGCACTGGTGAAATATAGCCATTAACGTATAAATCCAATGCCTTATCAATAATACATTTTAAAGTTGGTGACAAGACCTAAAAATCATCATTTAATACCATTGCATTCAACAGATTTTCATTTGACATGATGCTTTAGTGATTTAGTGCCATGACTATAAAATGTCAGGAGGATTTATTGGCATGAAGCAGATCAATTCGTGTTAGAAAATAGGAACAAAAACTAAAACATCTTTTTGTGACCTACTATATTCTGTTCTAAGCAGAGAGGATTGAAGTAATATCTAATTAGAACCCTTAATATTAGCATTAGAATTACTTTTTCTTAAATTTCATTCGAAAGCATGTAGCAACTGTGTCTAGGAGTTATGGCAGAAAATGAAAGATATTTTATCCATGGGCAGCACGTTTCCAGTTCCATCAAGCTTGAGTAATAATTTTATCAATCATCATATAAAGAGTAGATTTCTAAGTGAATCTTGAATCTGTTTTAGAGGAATAAATGGGAGAGAAACACCAGGACATTGAATTATTTCAAATATAATGACAATTAATCCCTCCTGCCATACTGATGTTTGTTTCCATGGAAACATTATTTACGAAAAGTAGCTAATATTTTGTTTTGCTTGGGAAATCAAGTTTACACATTTCTTCCAGCACAATTACTATGATACGAGAATTAGCATTGGACTTAATATCACTTCTAAGCAAATGTGATAAATACTATGGTAGGAGTATGCTGAGAGCACAGAGGAAGATCATGTAGCTCAGACTATCCAGGAAGTCTTCTTGGAAGAGGTGATGCCTGAGTTGCCTTCAAGAGCAAGAAAGAGTTAGGTGAAGAATGAAGGAAGGGATATCCAGGCAGAGGAAATAAAAGAGGAACAAGAAAACAGTAGAGAAAGAAGAATCAGATTTTAGGTGCCATTGCTTATGTCTGTCTCACTGAGAATCTTTTTTTTTTTTTTTTTTTGAGATGGAGTTTCTGCTCTTGTTGCCCAGGCTGGAGTGCAATGGTGTGCTCTCAGCTCACCGCAACTTCTGCCTCCCGTGTTCAGGCAATTCTCCTGCCTCAGCCTCCCAAGTAGCTGGGATTACAGGCATGCACCACCACACCCGGCTAATTCTGTATTTTTAATAGAGACAGGGTTTCCCCATGTTGGTCAGGCTGGTCTCAAACTCCCAACCTCAGGTGATCCACCCACCTCGGCCTCCCAAAGTGCTGGGATTTCAGGCATGAGCCACCGCACCCAGCCGAGAATCTTTATCTGGAAGACAATGAAGGTCTGTAAAGGACATTTGTTATTTTTACATGTCAGTCATCTGTTTTCTTTGAAGGTCACTGCACTCTGACTTTCCCTGGAGAACCATACATCCCCCACATTGGCTATCAGGTTTGAGTGAATCAAACAATTCTACCTTCATGGACGTATGACTTAGGCTTGACCAGTCAAATTTCATTACACTAACCAGAGTAATTGGCTCAGGGGTTGTATTATTTCCCTATTGTTAACTGTAACCAATTAACACAAATTTAGTAGCTTAAATATAAATATAGATTTATTATCTTATAGTCCTGGAGGTCCGAAGCCCCCAAATCAAGGTGTCAGCAGGGCTGTATTCCTTCTGGCTCTGGGTATCTTTCAGATCTTTCTCTGACTTCTGCTTCTGTCATAAAGTCTCCTACTATGACTGTTACCTCCCTGCCTTCCTCTTACAAGGATTATGTGATTACATTGGGCACTTCTGAATTATCCAGGAAAATCTTCGAATCTCAAGATCCTTGACTTAATCACATCTGCAAAGTTCCTTTTGCCATGTAAGGTAAGATATTCTGGGGACTTAAACACTGACTTCTTTGGGAGCCATTATTCTCTCTACCACAGGGATGTTCATGTGACCCAAGATAGGCCAATAAGACAGCCCCTACATTAAGTTGGAAATATCGGGAAAGAGGTACTCTCTTTTTGCTAGATAATTAAAATGGTGGAAATGTTAATTTTAGAGCTGCTCATACTCATTTTGCTACCACTTTGGAGCGCCTACCTAGGAATAAAATCAACAGAAACAAAACAAAGTAAAGGGTGCAGAGGGAGGGAATCCTGTTGTCCATTGTAGCTGGATGTGTGCTTCTACCTCTGGACTATCCAGTTACCTGAGCCAGCAAATTCCCACTTTTGTAGAAGCCAGTTTGAAATGCATTTCTCTTGATGCAACTAAGAGTCTTGAGAAATATAGCAGCAAGTAAGCCTTTTAATAAAGGGACTTACAGCATTCAACTATTACTTAATAAATGAATAACTAGCACTGGCAAGGAAATGTATTGAAAACAAAGCAAGTCTGGAATTAGCAAGATGAATTAGGGAGGAACTTCAGCAGATAAGGAGAGAAATGATGAAAACATGAAGCAAGGCCAGGTGCAGTGTCTCACTCCTGTAATCCCGCCATTTGGGAGGCCGAGGTGGGTGGATCACAAGGTCAGAAGTTCAAGACCAGCCTGGTCAACATAGTGAAACCCCATCTCTACTAAAAATAAAAAATTAGCCTGGCATGGTGGTGGGCACCTGTGGTCCCAGCTACTTGGGAGGCTGAAGCAGAAGAATTCCTTACCCAGTAGATGGAGGTTGCAGTGAACCAAGATTGCGTCACTGCACTCCAGTCTAGGCAACAGAGGGAGACTCCGTCTCAGGAAAAAAAAGAAAAAAAAAAAAAAAAAAAAAAAAATGAAGCAAGTCAGTGGTAGTGGCAACAGAGGAAGTAATAAATTCAAGCTATAGTTCGAAGATGAATGCCAGGATTTGGTGACTGATTGGATGGAAGGAGTGAGTCTTGGCTGAGTTCCAAGTTTCTGGCTTGGTGACTGGGTGAATACTTGGGTCATGAATGAAGTCAGCTGAGCTAGGCATATAGATTTGAGAATCATTGCACAGGTGTTAGAGAAGTCCATAATTTTAGACAAAATTATTTTGAAATAATACAGCTTTAGAAGAGAAGAAGATGGAGGATATAATTTAGGGAAGTGCTTATAAGAGATACTGGCATCATAAAAATGAACAGAGGAAAGAATGTCAGGTAGTGAAAAGATGAAAAGTGGGATAAGCTATAACGAATGCTGTAGTGAAGACAGGAATTATAAGCAATGAAAAAAGAACAATAAATTTTCCAACCAGGAGTTCAATAGTGAACAGGTAATCATATTTTAATGACTGCCCCAAGTGACCTTTTTTTTTCTTTGAAGCTTTCCTTTTCTCTATTAAGTATATAGAGGTGACAACTTTCTTTTGACTCTCAAATGTGCATTATGCATATTATAGCACCTACCACTGTTTTGAGTATGAGCCTTACTTCATAAATGCTTGGAAATAAAAATATCACATTGCTTTATTTTTCTACATTGAATTAAATGATTACATTTTCGTCAGAACCTCTTATTGACAGAGTGCTTTGAAAAAGTCAATTCAGGAATGCAGAATCTTCCCCAGTGAATTCTTGGAGGCTTACATCTTGTCCTAAAATTGATGGAAGGGCCTCTAGTCTTTAGTTCATTATGATTTCCATTGAGGTGGTCATTTTTATGGCTCATATGACTCCTTCAAAGGTGGACAGCCTCTTCTTTCACTCCAAGACCCCGTAATGGATCAGAAGACAGACTGAGATGAGTTAAGGAGTGAATTCAAGTGAAGAGAGTGAGTGTAAATTATTCTTTCTGAAAGTTTGGATATGGAGAAAAGGAGATGGTGTGGGATTGGGGGAGGAGAGATGAAGGTCAAGAGAGATTTACATACTTTCCTATTATGGATTGACTTGCTAAGAAATTGGCGCTCTGGGCTCTTGGTTTTGTTTTTGTAGTTATTGTTTATTTGTTTTCTACCACATGCTCATCATAGGAGAAATAACCTGTCTTTCTTTTTCCCTTGCTAATATCAACTATCTCAAGACAGTCAGTCTGGCCCAGATTCAAGATTTTTACCCACGGAAAAGAAATAGACGTGTATGTGAGTATATGATAATAAAATAATAGTTGGAGAGGGTGGAGGGAGAACAGGCTTTGGTGGTCAGAATATAGGTTAGCGGATCCTGAAGAATCACCCAGAGAAATCAGTGAGGGCAGGTTTGCTCAGATTCCACAGGGAGATTCTGCAGGCATAGGCCTGAGGTGATGTTGGTATCTTCATCTTAACAACCACCCCAGGTAATTCTGATTCAGGTGGGTCAATAACTACATTTGAAAGTTTTATTCTTTGAGGGTTACATGAAAGAAGGCACTCTAACTTCAAGGAGATATTGATTCTTGAAAGTCAGAAAGAGAGTTGCAACATCCTAAGATGATAGAGCCAACATAAGGGATGAGCACTAAGAACTGAGGCCTTGAGAAGCTGAGTTTTCAGCTTAGCTCGGCTAAGCTGAGCAAGGAAAGAGTGCTGCCATTAGTGGAGGCACTGGCTTGTGAATGGATCACCCAGTCCTCTAGACTTGGGGTGGGAGAGGGAGCTGCACCTAATGACTGGTATTGGACTTCTCCCCAACTTTGATAGTGAGGCCTCCAGTTGAAATTAATTTGATTTAGAAAAATAATGTGGCATTTCTTATACTTTAAGAGCCAGGGAACAATTTCACTGATATTTATTTCATTTTTAAGGATAGGAGAAAATTGAGCATGGTTGGGTCGTGAGAGGAAACAGGTAATTGTAAAAATCAGAGATTGGAGAGATGAGACATTTCCCAAAATGTCTGAATGGACTTCTGGGCATTGTTACTATGATAGTGATAGATGTTCTATGGCAAATCCAAGTTGCAAGACAGAAAGCCCTCTGTCAGCAAGTATGTCCCTGACCCACAATATCCTGCCCTTTGCCCATTCTTGCCATCACCTGCTCAGGTGTCACCTCCTCTGGGAAGTTTTCCAAGCCCAGATTCTTCTGACCCCTCCTATACTTGTGCAAATGTTAGATGTTGCATTGGCAGCAAAGGACAAGCAATTTTTTCAGAATACCATATTCTTCCTGATGTTCCTGGCATTGTCTATGCACGTTTTAATTCACCTATTTGTTCCGAGTGCAGGGGTATGTGTCATTAGTCTTTGTTTCCCCAGTGTCTACCATAATATCTGACACATAAGGACTTAATTCATCTTTTTTGTATTGAATTAAACTTTTGATAATAAACGTATACAGTTGACTCTTGAACAACATGAGTTTGAACTGTATGGGTCCACTTATACATGTATACATGGATTTCTGCCTCTGCTACCCCTGAGAGAGTGGGACCAACCCTTCCTCTTCTTTGTTAGCCTACTCCATAGAAAGACAGTGAAGATAAAGAATTTTATAATGATTCACTTCCACTTAATGAATAATAAATATATTTTCTCTTCCTTATGACTTTCTTAAGAACATTTGCTTTTCTCTAGCTTTCTTTATTGTAAGAACACAGTGTATAACACATATAACGCACAAAATATGTGTTAATTGACTTTTTATGTTATCAGTAAAACTTCCAGCCAACAGTAGGTTATTGGTTGGGGAGAGTCAAAAGTTATGTATGGATTTTTGACTGTGTGAGGGTCAGTACTCCTAACCCTTGACATTGTTCAAGGGTCAATTGCAGTATCTGAGCATTTAATTCTAGACTAAGAACATAACGAAAAAGTTTGCCACCAGTGATAAAACTGTTGAAAACGTTTATGTAGCATTTCTAATAATACATAAATTAATGTCCATTATTTATTATCCTAACTAATTTGCAATTCTCCTCTTTTATTTATTTATGGTGATATTTGCATACCTAGAATATATTGGGCAGTAGATATGTAAAAAATGAACAATACCTAGTACTTGTCTTCCATGAGCACATGGTCTAGTAGCAGAGACAGACAAGAGTATCATTAGAGTGAAATTATATTACAGTGAAATAAATTCTGTCATAGGCATAGGCACAGCATGTTATTGCAATACAAGGAAGAATCTAAGAAGGAAACTATCTAACTTGAAGGGGTGTAAAGGGACAAGGGAAGGTTTCTAGAGGAATCTAAGCCGTGAACCATGTCTAAAGGACAAATAAGAGTGATTGTGGAGGGTGGGGCAGAATAGGGAGATGGGGCAGAATCCCTTTTCTGTCCCTCTTCCTTTAATGTTTAGGAAACAGCCAGTGTTTCAGTACTGCTGGAGTTTGGGGTTTGTGTGAGGATGTGGATAAGCTTCTAATATCTCAGCTACATGAATCATAGAGTTATTTGTGGAGCTTTATGCCTTGGAGTCAAATAACTGACTACAACAAACAACTAGCCTCAAGTTCAGGTCTTGATTCCAAATCTGAAAAGAATATTGATCATACCAGTAGAGTAGTACAAAGCTTCAGTGGAAAAACAAATTAGAGAGTTCATTGCAGTTGAAAATGTTGGATACTGCATTGCCAGAAAAGGACAAGGAATTATTGAAAGTTCCCCCAAATGTCCAACAACGATAGACTGGATTAAGAAAATGTGGCACATATACACCATGGAATACTATGCAGCCATAAAAAATGATGAGTTCGTGTCCTTTGTAGGGACATGGATGAAACTGGAAAACATCATTCTCAGTAAACTATCGCAAGGACAAAAAACCAAACACCGCATGTTCTCACTCATAGGTGGGAATTGAACAATGAGAACTCATGGACACAGGAAGGGGAACATCACGCTCCGGGGACTGTTGTGGGGTGGGGGGAGGGGGGAGGGACAGCATTAGGAGATACACCTAATGCTAAATGACGAGCTAATGGGTGCAGGAAATCAACATGGCACATGGATACATATGTAACAAACCTGCACATTGTGCACATGTACCCTAAAACCCTAAAGTATAATAAAAAAAAAAAAGAAAGTTCCCATTGTACTTTAAGGGGAACTTCTCTACTCCCTTTCCAAAGAATTTCTCTATTGGCTTGAAGATACTAAATAGGCAAGTACTTAGAAACTGAATAATTCATTGTGCCTGTTTCACTTAGTATATGCGTACACTGGTTTTGCTTAGATACTGAGGAGGCAATGTGGGTTGGAACTCATTCACACCATTGATTTGAGTATGCCTTTTTGGTAGTTGAGAGTTTAAGCTTCTTGTCTTTCTCCTTGTAAGTCTCTCATCCTAATAATGATCATTTTTATTCTCTGAGGCCTCTCCAAGAAATCTAAACTGAAAGGTTCAGAACGCCACAAAATAAAATTAAGGTTTTCAGGTAATGCTTTCTTCAGAACTTGGTAGAAATTTTATTAGCATTGAAGGTGGAGAGAGGAGAGGCACTCTATGGTAAGGTTCAGAGCTCAGGTGTAGGAGAAAAAATTGAAAGGACTCTCAAGACCATGCATGGGAGACTCACCTCCCTTCCCTCTATCCCAAGTATGACCTTCACTCATCTTTTCTTGCAACCTCCATTTGAGATGAAAATGTTATCTAGGCATCAGGAGATGAAGATCTAGAAAAGGTTGTTTTAAACACTTAATTCTAGACCTAGAGATGTCCACATTTCCTCTTAATTTATGCTCATCCCTGGGCACTCTGGGAATGTAAATCTGATTAGTGAATGGCTTCCTACTCTTCCTCAAACTTTGGTCATGGCCTACAAGTCTCCATTTCACTGCTTACTTCTACAGATACAACCTGGCAACTCTGGAGTTCACTCAAGATGATCCAGCCCCATGCTAGCCCATTCTCAATCTCTTAAGTATGTAAATTTCTCCAGTCTTACGGCCTTTGCACTTGCTGGTTCTTCCACCTGAAGTATTCATTCCATGGTTCATGACATTTTCGTTGTCTTTTGCTTCAGGTGAACAGAAAGGTCTTTCCTAATCATCCTAGGCTCTCATTTCCAGGCGCCACCATTGCCCTTTGATTCCATTATAACTACGAGCTGGTTTTCTGGTTTGCCTGTCTCTCCCAGAATGCCACTGGTTCTCAAAGCCTTTAAAATATGAGTGTCTAGGTTCTACTCAATATATTTTGATTTGTGCGTTCTGGAGTTGCAGACTGGTCGTCAAGAATTTTAATAGCTCCTTGGGTGATTTTAATGAGCAGCCAAGATTGAAAATCACTGCTGTGGACCACTGGCTCTCAAAGTGTGGTCACCAAACAACAGTATCAACATCATCTGTGAATGTGTTATAAAGGCAAATTCCCTGGCTTACCTCAGGCCACCTTGAATTAGAATCTCTCCTTGTGATTCTGAGGAATGCTAAAGTTTAAGAACTGCTACTCTAGAATACAGTCCCTGAGGGTTATTCTTTGGCATCCAGATATTCTGCAGTGTCTTTGAACTAGAAGGTGTAACAGATATTTGAATTAACAAATGAATAATCAATAATAATCGTAATCAACCAATGAATAAATTACATAAATGATACAATGAAGGAATGACTTTTTCTTGCAGAATTGAATGCACATGATTTGATTTCAATGCACATCTTTCTACTAGGACCTCAGGATAAATTTGTTCTACTAGCCCTCATTGAGAAATTATGTCATAGCAGAGATAGAAGAGCAAAAAATAGTGTGATTTCCTGAACTGCTGCTCCAGCAACTCTCTTTCTCAGCCTCATTTATTTTGTTTCTGTCACTATAGCACTGAGTGTTTTGACAAGTGTGCTATTTTCACTTCCGTGACTTGCACTTCTAATTCAAAGGTGGCAAAGTGGAGAGGCTATTTGTTAGATTTTATTGGTAACAGATTAACACATACGTTTGTTTTCCTTTAATTTCCCAGTGAGTGGGTCACTAATGAGTTGCCCAATCAAATTAGGGGATGCCTACCTTTTCTTGGATGAGCTTCCATGCATTGCATGTGAACAGTCTTCTGCTAGAAGACCAGTGTTGCTATTATCTGCACCTCCTCCCTAGCACCATCTGGAAACCTCACCACCCACAGAATGCAAGGTGCATCCTTCTCCATTCTTACACATTTTATCATGCTGAGAATGCTCAGGCACTGGGAGACCTGTCATGATTGGCTTGCTAGAGAAAAAAAGAAAAGTTTATCTCCTCTAATTCTAGTGTGAAGTTGATATATAAGCTAGACAGAAACAATGATATTAGTTCAAGCTGCTTAGAAGTGAATTATGCCTTCCCTTTGATAGAGTTTCTAACAAATAAACCAAAAGCTGCTGCTGGGGGTGGATGCTAATTCTGTAGCTCAGACTTGTTTCTGGTATTATTCTCTACAATGAGTCACTCTCCCAGACCCTAGAGAGCAATAATGCTACAGCTTTACATTGGCTGAAATGGCTGTGCCTGCAATCTACTCCCTTGCCCAGAGGTGCTCTGGAGAGCTTTCCTTCCAGATCACAGGGTCCTAATTGGTGTGCATTTCAATGGCTTTCCTGTAGGGGCAGCAGCAGCAGCTTTTGAAGGACACAGCAAGGACTTGCTCAACAAAGATGCTCTCCTCCCTCCCCCCCTTGTCCTCAGTGGTTGAAATTCTCAGCTGTAGTCGCTCCTTTAAAAGGCAGGAGGATAATTACAGTTTGGGTAAATTTCTTCCTGGCTATCTCCTTCTCTGATTCTTGTTTCCATCTTCTAATGTTACTGAAGATTAGCTTAACATAGATAAATCATTTCAAAACCTTGAGGGGGGAAGAAAAAGAAAAGAAAAGATCCAGCAGAGAAAATAAGGTTGAGATCACAAATACAATCATGGGCTGATATGGTTTGGCTCTGTCCCCTCCAAAACCTCAACTTGAATTGTATCTCCTAGAATTCCCATGTGTTGTGGGAAGGACCTAGGGGGAGGTAATTGAATCAAGGGCTGGTCTTTCCCATGCTATTCTCATGATAGTGAGTAAGTCTCACAAGGTCTGATGGGTTTATTAGGGGTTTCTGCTTTTGTTTCTTCCTCATTTTCTCTTGCTGCCGCCATGTAAGAAGAGCCTTTCACCTCCCGCCATGATTCTGAGGCCTCCCCAGCCATGTGGAATTGTAAGCCCAATTGAACCTTGTTTTGTTCCCAGTTTCAGGTATGCCTTCATCAGCAGTGTGAAAAGGAACTAATACAGTAAATTGTTACTGGTAGAGTGGGGCATTGCTGAAAAGAGACCCGAAAATGTGGAAGTGACTTTGGAACTGGGTAACAGGCAGAGGTTGGAACAGATTGAAGGTCTCAGAAAAAGACAGGAAAATGTGGGAAAGTTTGCAACTTCCTAGAGACTTGTTGAATGGCTTTGCCCAAAATGCTGATAGTGATATGGAAAATAAAATTCAGGCTGAGGTGGTCTTAAAAGGAGATGAGAAACTTATTGGGAACTGGAGCAAAGGTGACTCTTGTTATGTTTTAGCAAAGAGACTGGTAGCATTTTGCCCCTAACCTAGAGATTTATGGAACTTTGAACTTGAGAGGATGATTTAGGGTATCTGGTGGAAAAAATTTCTAAGCAGCAAAGCATTCAAGAGGTGACTTGGGTGCTGTTAAAAGCATTTCATTTTACGAAGGTAACAGCATAAAAGTTTGGAAAATTTGCAGCCTGACAACGTGATAGAAAAGAAAAACCCATTTTCTGGGAAGAAATTCAAACCAGCTGCAGAAATTTGCATAAGTAGCAAGAAGTCTAATGTTAATCCCCAAGACCATAGGGAAAATATCTCCAGGCCACGTCAGTGAACTTCCCAGCAGCCCCTCCCATCACAGGCTCAGAGGCCCAGGAGGAAAAAGTGGTTTAGTGGGCTGGGCCAAAGAACCCTGTGCTTTGTGCAGCCTAAGGACTTGGTGCCCTCTGTCCCAGCTGCTCCAGCCATGGCTGAAAGGGGCCAATGTATAGCTCAGGCTGTGGCTTCAGAGGGTGGAAGCCCCAAGCCTTGGCAGCTTTGTGTGCTGTTGAGCATGTGGGTGCACAGAAGTCAAGAATTGAGGTTTGGGAACCTCTGCCTAGGTTTCAGAAGATGTATGGAAACTCCTGGATGCCTAGGCAAAAGTTTACTGAAGGGGCAGGGCCCTCATGGAGAACCTTTTCTAGGGCAATGCAGAAGGGAAATGTGGGGTCAGAGCCCTCACACAGGGTCCCTACTGGGGCACCACTTAGTGGAGCTGTGAGAAGAGGGCCACTGTCCTCCAGATCCCAGAATGGTAGATCCACTGACAGCTTGCACTATGCACCTGGAAAAGCCACAGACACTCAACACCAGCCTGTGAAAGCAGCTGGGAGGGAGTCTGTACCCTGTAAAGCCACAGGGGTGGAGCTGCCCAAGACAATGGGAACTCCCCTTTTGCATCAACGTGACCTGGATGTGAGACCTGGAGTCAAAGGAGATCATTTTAAAGGAGCTTTAAGATTTGACTGCCCTGCTGGATTTCAGACTTGCATAGGCCCTGTAACTCCTTTGTTTTGGCCAATTTATCCCATTTGGAATGGCTGTATTTACCTAATACCTGTACCCTAATTGTATCTAGGAAGTAACTAGTTTGCTTTTGATTTTATAGGCTCATAGGCGGAAGGGACTTGCCTTGTTTCAGATGCTACTTTGGACTGTGGACTTTTGGGTCAATGCTGAAATGAGTTAAGACTTTGGGGGACTGTTGAGAAGGCATGATTGGTTTTGAAATGTGAGGACATGAGATTTGGAGGGGTCAAGGGTGGAATGATATGGTTTGGCTGTGTCACCACCAAAATCTCAACTTGAATTCTATCTCCCAGAATTCCCATGTGTTGTGGGAGGGACCCAGGAGGAAGTAATTGAATCACGGGGGCCACTCTTTCCTGTGCTAGTCTCATGATCTTGAATAAGTCTCACGAGATCTGATGGGTTTTCCAGGGGTTTCTCTTTTGCTTCTTCCTCATTTTCTCTTGCAGCTGCCATGTAAGAAGAGCCTTTCACCTCCCGCCATGATTCTGAGGCCTCCTCAGCCATGTGGAACTGTAAGTCCAATTAATCTTTTTTTGTTCCCAGTTTCAGGTATGTCTTCATCAGCAGCATGAAAATGAACTAATACATGGGCTGTCCTTACTTATAATAATGAGGCAAAGCAGATGTCCTGTGCAGCATCACAAATGGAATTTGTACATGCCCTGAAATGTGCCACTTGTCTTCTAGTGTGGTGTGAAGACTAGGTAGACAGTGATATGATGAACATTCATTATGGAAACTCATCCTGCCACTCAAATCGTCCTAGAATGACCAACAAAGAAACATTCCAGGACCATAAGTTGTATATTAAATACCTCATCTCTTTATTTTGACAGAATTTATGGCACAATGAACATCCTGATGCCCTATATTCAAAACATCTTTCCAGCTGGGCTGACCTCGATGACTAAACTTTCCCATTTTCTCACTCCTTTTTACTGAAGCAAGATTTCTACTCTATTTGGGGCAAAGGAAAAGGGGTGGGGGATAGTGGTAACACCTTAGTCTACTCTCTGCCATCAAAGCCATAGCTTAAAGCTGTTTAGGTCACTTTAAGTCCCTTCACCTGGTTGTGCTCTGATGCAGAAGAATCAGGGTAGTTCTGGAAGGGCAAGCCCTGCTAGGTTGGCTGGGGCAGCATGAAGACAATGGACTCCTGGCCTTGAGCATGGTGGAACGTGACAATGAAGTGTGATGCTCAGAAAGTCACCAGAACAATTCTTCATTTATTTTCTAGTTTTTTTAGGTATTTACTCTGCAGCCAGAGTAAACCTTTAAAAGTCCAGCTCCAACTATGCCATTCCTCTGTTTACCTCGGTGCCTTCTGATTGCTCTGAGAATGAAGACAGAGCTGTTCAAATGGACTCCTGCTCACCTCTCTGGTCTTATTTCACAGTCCTATTAAATGCTCCTTTAACATATTATACTTTATAGGGCTTATTACAATTTTATTTTGATAATTGTGTAATTAGTTGCTTAATGTTTATTTCCATTAAATTGAAATCTTCATGAGATGGAAGACATTTTATCCATCTTTCATCAATGCTTTAGTTTCAGAATGTGCTACAGAGCCTTGCTCATAGTAGATACTCAAAAGTTATTTGTTGAATGAAAGGAGTAAGAAAACATTTTGGTTAGAAAACATAAGGTGTCTACAACCAAAATGTGGAAAAGGAAAGGAACAAATGGATAACTATTTCAAACTAAAAACAATGTATTCTCTCTTTGGGGGGGGGCGGGGAAATGTGAGTATTGTCTCATTAAAGATCTGAATGGAATAAAAAGTTTTCTTTTTAGCTATATTCAGACCTAATAACTCCTTCCAATGCACAAAACTTACTAAATTTAGCCCAAGTGGCAAATAGTTATTGTTATTGGTGATAAAAATGGTGGTTAATTCTCATGCATCCATATATATTTTCTTTGACTAATTTTGATCGTGGGCTAACTTCGTTTTAATGCTAAATAAAATGCAAGATGATTTCTAACTCATCACTTCTAGGCTTGGGTTAGAGAAAACAAACCCAAACACTTTGAGAAAGTTCCAAATCGAAATCTAAAACCATCTGGAATTTTTGGCTGCTTTAGACTCTCTACTTGTGGTCTGTATAAGCACATTAGTACAATTAATTGAGAACTAGCTGTGTTGATGTTACTAGTAATACTCCTTTTATTTAAACCACATTAGACACAGCGATTCTATTCCTAGAGTATACATCCTTAAAAAATGGATACAGATTTCTACAAAAAGACCTATTATGGGAATGTTCATGCTCACCCTATTCCTAATAGCCCCAAAGTGGAAATAATTCAAGTGTCCATCAACAGGAGAATGTGTATAAAGAACCATAAAATTTTATACTAGAACACGACTAATATTTTATATTAGAACATGACTCAGCAATAAAAAGGAATTACTGATACAAGCCACAGCATGTTTAATTCTCATAGATATGTTGAGCAAAAAATTCATACTCTATGGTTTCATCTAAATGAAGTTCAGGAACAGGCAAAACGAATCTATAGTTCTAAGCTAAAAATCAGGACAGTTGTTGTCTCTGGAGAGGGGACAATGAAGGATTGACTGGGTAAGACCATGAGGAAACATTTTGAGGCTAAGGAAGTGTTCTATATTTTGATTTAGGTGATTGCAAAGTGGTTATATACATTTGTAAAAAATGCATTGAAGGAACACTTAAGATCAGCATACTTAAGATCTGTGAAAGTGTGTGGTCTAAGGTAGGTTATGACTCAATAAACAAAAATGTCAAAAATGTAAACCAATAATTGGCATTATCAAGAAAATACTTTAACAGCACCAGAAATAAAATATGCCTTGTTTTTCCCAGTGTACTTCACATCAAAATTGGAAAAAAATAAAATGGTCATTAATACACATGATCAGATATATAAATTAAATTGTGCCCCTAAGTTATAACAAACCTCATATGTGGTTAACCAACATGTCTACCCGTGAGTGCAATGATGAAATTCTCAGCTCCACAGGGTAGGAATTTTTTCTTGTTTATATCTGTGTCTCAAGTATTTGGCTCAGTGCCTGAACTGGCTCTTAGCTTGAGTGAATCTGAAGAAGCCTGACCTTCTCCAGGACTCAGTTTTTTCACCAATATAATGGAAATAATACCTGACTTTCCTAAGTGTATTGTATAAACAGCATAATAGACTATCTTAGCCTGTTTGTGCTGTTACAACAAAATACCTGAGATGGAGTAATTTATAAGTAATACACATTTATTTTTCACAGTTCTGGATGCCAGAAAGTCCAAGATGAAGGCTCTGGCAGGGTTGGCATCTGGTGAGGGCCCCCTCCCTGCTTCTAAGATGTCAGCTTGAACACTTCATCCTCACATGGCAGAAGGCACAGAAGGGCAAAAAGGGCACTAGAGTGCTCCCTTCAGCCTCTTTTATAAGAGGCTTTAAATATTTTCAGTAGGTTGTTTTATGTGCCAGTTTTTCCCTTTTCCCATAAACTGATAAGATAATGACGACAGGACTCTAGGGAGACATATATAGTCAAACTTTCAAAACTTGGCTCAAGGAATAAATCATCTATAGAGACTTTCTAGTACTCCCCCCTGCAACACACATACACATAGACACA
Organism: Symphalangus syndactylus; assembly: GCF_028878055.3. Classification (NCBI taxonomy): domain Eukaryota; kingdom Metazoa; phylum Chordata; class Mammalia; order Primates; family Hylobatidae; genus Symphalangus; species Symphalangus syndactylus. The sequence continues at coordinate 108,187,939 of NC_072428.2, forward strand.
CAAGCATGCACTTAACCCAAGTAAAATTGGCCACATTTTCTTTGGTGCCATAAGGGTGGGAATTTATTTTATTAATCTTTGTATCTTCAGTGTCTAGAACAAATAGTCTTTACACGAAAGGTATTTGATTTTTTTGAATAAATAAGCCTCAATGTATTATAGCAATATTAATACATAGTAATATATAGCAAGAGTGATTTGATTTTCTAGGGAATACAGAATGTGTGTTGCATTTCTGTATGAGTAGGTTTTCTTTATATCCTCTATATATGAATGAGAAAATTTCGTCTGTAGAGATTAAGTTCTTACTTGCTCAAGGTCACTCAGTGGCTGAAATGGGACTTCAATCCCACATTTGTCTGTCTCCTCCCAATAGTCATAACCATTCTGTCATATTGCCAGGTTATTAAAGTCACTTTTCTACCACATATTATATTTCAGATCTAACCTAATCAAGTCTAGTTGGTGTAAAATAATCCTTCTAAAGATGGAAAGATTCTTCCTTTGATGACTAAGCTTTCATTGCTGGATAGAGTGCCAGGATAGAAATTTAAAAAATTCTGTTATAGGGTCAGGCAAGTCTCTTTTGAACTTTTTGGGCCAGGATAAATCACTAGATCTCTCTGAGCCTTCATTTTATTATCTTTAATTAGAGAAAATACTATCTATTCTGTTTTACCTCACAGGATAGAGGGAATCATACAATGATATGTGAAAGTGTTCCATGAAATTTAAAGTACCAGAAAGGTGTTTTTTTAAAAAAGTCATGTCACTACAAAAACACGAACCATTGCACTGTTGAATTCAAACATGCATGTATGTCGCCATTTCGAATTTTTGTCATCTCTCTCTCTCTCTGTGTGTGTGTATGTATATATGTAAAAGCTATTTTTAAATAAATCTTTAAAATGAAGATAACTTTTGGGTAATTTATGGGATATTTTTAATTGAGGTTTTTCTGTTCCAACCAAGATGACCCCATGGATTGGTTTACCAGCCTGCAATGAGGGGCCTCGTGACCATGTGGCCTACTCATTTAAGCAGATGGAATAACACATTTGGTGTTTATTAAACCTTTAAAGGGTCTTCAAAGGGTAGCAATAAATACTACGTATTTCCCTTATTTAAAACACTAGCTGATGAAGAGCTCTTTTTTTCTTTTTAATGAATATAGGATTCCCATCTGTTATCTTTACAAAAATGCAGCATGTAATGCAAAAGCAAAAAATAGAATTTGAAAAATTGTGTCATTTTTTTTCTTTCACAGTAAACCATTCTTTTCCAGACGAAGCCTTTTTTTTTTTCTTTCTGCTACCATATCTCAGAGCCATGGGAAACTATTGATCAGTCCTTGATAAAGCATAAGTAGATCTTTTGGTTCCTCCTGTTTTAAAGGCATAGTGATAGATACACCAGGTTGGCTCATTCAGCACCAATCCCAACCCCTGATTAGTTTGGCTCCGTGTACTTGCGGAGCTGGAAAGCTTAGGACTACATTTCAGTCCTCCATGCAATCCACCTGGGAGAGACAGTGATGCGGAAGTGAGCAATGTGAGGAGAGAGAGGCTCTCCAAGCAGGCAGGTACAGGGGGATTCGCTTCCTTTGTGGCAGCCATGGTGGAGTTTCTGGTGTCTAGTCCCAGCGTGTTAGGTTGAGGGTACAGAGAAGATGGGGTGGCAGCATCCTTTTAGCAATAAAAATCCTGTGAGGCAACTGAGCATTTTTCATACTTATTTCCATGGCTGACTGTATACAAGCTTGTTTTTCTGGCCCTCCCAGAGAAGTCTGTGAACTACCTAACATTCTTTAATCAACTCTATTTTACTTATACTAGTGAGAGCTGATTCTGTTGCCTGTAAGAGTCCAGGCATGTATAAGGAATGCTACATAGGTTTTAATAGTGAGGACATACATCTATTAATACACTTAAAAACTGCTAGTTGCCTATCCAACTGGCCTTTTCACCTTTCTTATTATTAACAGAACCCCATTTTGTAGGGGGTGGGCAATGTCTCCAGTTGAAAAGAATGACATTTCCCAGCTTCTCTTGCAATTAAGCATGACTGCAGACATAATTCTAGCCAAAAGGATGTCAGCTGAGGATATCTGGGCAAGCTTTGCTTCCCTGATATAAGCACCATCTCCTTTATGCCTCTTTTCTGCCTGAAATATAGATGAAGCAGTTGGAGCTTCAGCATTCATCCTAGAATCACCATGGAAAGGCCCAAAGAGTGGCAGAGATCCTGTCCTGATATCCATGTGCCTCAGTGCCCATGCCAGTAACAAACACCTGCATTACCTCTGGACTTCTTGTTGCATGAGAATAAAAATAGACACTTATGTGCTTTAGGCACCATAGTCAGTTGTTTAACATTGAAATTAGGTCCCTAATGTAACGAATTTCTAACTCAACTAAAAGTAAAGGTAATACAAGTTAGAAAATGTTCCAACAAAGCAGCTATTGTAGTCGTAACCATTTGGGTTTCTATAACAAAAATACCACACACTGGGTGGCTTGAAAAACAAATATTTCCTTTTCACAGTTCTGGAGGCTGGAAGTTTGAGACCAGGGTGCCAGCATTGTCAGGTTCTTGATGAGGGCTCTCTTCCGGGTTTTTAGATAGATGGCTGACTTCTTGCTTCTCGTATGGTGGGGAACAGAGAGAGATGGGAAGCAAGTTTTCTTGTGTCTATTCCTATAAGGGCACTAATCCCATCACACAGACTCCACCCTCATGACCTAATTACCTCCTAAAGGCCCGTTTCCCCAAATACCATCACATTGGGGACTGTATTTTCCACACATGAATTTTTAGGGGGCACAAACACTCAGCCCATAGCAGCAGAAATTTTAGTAACGTATACCTTTGGTAACAGGCAGCCTGCCCCTGTCTTATAATAGGAGCCTGGGCTAGATTCCCAAAGAGCCTCTCAGTTCCTTTCCTCGCTTGTTGGCATTCATTGATTTGTTCACCTATTTCCTAAAGAAGGTCCCATCCCCTACATCCAGTAAAGTGAAGAAAAGGATCTTGCCCCTTCTCTGGGATTCCACACTCAACTCTCAAAGACCAAAATACAGAAGCCACAGAGAGACAAATTTCAGCTGTCTATAAAAGACTATTCTTCCAGAGCTCCCCAAATATCAAATAAGCATAATTGAGGGTAACGAGTTCCCAGTCACTTAAGGTATTCAAGCATAGGCTAAATGACCTTTGGGAGGGGACATTCAAAGAGAGGGATCAAATATTAGGCCATGGTTACAAAGACAATTTGTTTTCCAGTTGTACAGTTCTTGGGTTCTATGTCAACACCTCATTCATAAATGTTTTGCAGTTGGCTACCAAGAACTGGTTTGTTTCACTGACTCCCCCACTATCTTTGTGATGAACATCCACCTCTCCAATGTCTTGTGTGTTACAGGTGTACTCTTGTTTTAAATTTACAGGGTACAAGGAAAGGCTCTGGAGAGGAAACGAGAGTATGAAGCCAAAGGTGAAGCAGACTAGAAAAAAAAAGTGAATAATGAAAAAAGACCAGTGCCTACAGAAGGAAGGGAGTTGGGTTCATTAAAGCAAAGGCTGAAAGTGAGTAGATTAAAAAGCTGAATTAGATTCAGTTCCTAGAAACGAAACTTTCTAGAGACTCGAGGTCATGAGGACCAGGCGAACTAGAGCATCTGGCTTAGGATGCTAGAGAAGGACCTAGAGAGAGCAGTTTCAGCCTGACTCGGGTGCAGAATGTGCTAAGCAGAAAGTCTGCTTTCCTTACACCATCAAGGTAGAGATGATTGCTCAAGGACAGAGGAGTACGATGGAGTAAAAATAAATCACACATCTAGTGGTGTCAAGCAAGAACCTATCATATGCTGACCTGTTTGTAGTCTGCTACCCTGGGATTTCTCACCTGTACCAAAGTAGTTTCTTGTACTCTAAATCAGTTGGGTGAGTGCGATGTTCCTGATTACTCATTACAAAGACATGGTTGAGAGGGAGATTAGGGAGCAGTGCTGTGTTCCCAGACCCCTCTGCCTGGGAAAGTAAGATCAGGGATTAACACAGGGAGCCTCCTGAGTGGACACATCCTGCTTGTTTATCACCTGGCTCTTCTTTACCTGATCAACTCAGCTATCTCCAACAATAGTTCTTCTGGTCCAGAGATATACCATGTTTCTGCCTGCTCAACCCAGGTGTCTTTTAAGATGAAACGGTGTCTTGATTTCATGTTCCTTAGTATCTGGTTCCTAAGTTCCTCGTGCTGGCTAATGTTTCGGGTGGTTGTAAAGAGGCATCATTCTTCAGAAATGCTAATGATATTTCCCAACCAACTAAATCACAAATCCTAACTGGATCCTCAGCCTGGTTTGCTTTCAACAAAGCAAGTGATTACAAGGAAACAGAAAACAGCTTCTGCTTTGACTTAGCTTCCTCTTGTCTGGCTTTGAGCCTTGCGGGGTCTGTTTCTCACCCCCACACAGTTCCCTATCACGGCTCAAGCTGCTGAGGAAGTGACTAGCAGAGGCTCTGTTTGAAGCACCCCTCTCTCTGCATCCTACCTCCATGGAGAGGCACCCTTCCTTTCGTGGCAGATGCTCCCGGAAAATGCTCTCCTAAAGTTTCACATGAGGCATTTCCAGACATGAAAAGCCTCTTTGCTTCCTCTGCTGTGCATTCTCTTACCTCCCCACTCTATCAGCATCTAACATCAAGCAGCCCCACAACTCAGAGAAAAGCCACACATCAAACTCACCTTCAGAAAAGTCAGCTTCCAATTCCCAGGAATTTTAAGAAGAGTCAGTTGTATTCTACAGGTGGCTGAATTCTTCTGAAAATAACATATAGACTCCCTCCAACTCCCACTCTGCCCTGAGAATGTTGGTATCTGTAGTGGGAAGGTACAAAACAAGAAACTACTTTTTTGATTTGTATTGGCAGCCCAGCTTTCTTTAAGTTGAAAATGTGCTACACATCACAAAATTGAGGACTGGTCAGTCTGTCCTTCCTGCAGGAGCCTGTGGGCCTTCTCCAGAGCACTCGGCCTCCCCGCCTCCCTGAAGTGCCACCCTTCCCCAACACATTCCTTTCATCTTCTTAACCAAGAAGTGCTCCCTGCTTCATTCAGGTATGACTTCAAGTCCAATTTCACCTTATAATCCCTCACAGACTAGTAAAAAGTGATATTACTGAACACTTTAGTATGACAAATTCCATGCATGTCTGCAACTCAGGGCTGTGAAAACACTCCATGTTAAATTCATAATGTAAATGTTGATGTCATTCATGCCATGTTAGCTGTATTCATTTATACTAGATCTCTAGAAGGTAAGAAGATTTAATTCAATTCACTTTAATAAATGTTTGGTGAGGGCTATATGCATAGTAACATCTTTGCATAGAATCATGCAAGAATAATAGCTAAGTGCTTTTTGATGAGAACCCTGTTTTATGCTATGCTGGATGGCCTTTAATTTTTGTTACAGGATGTTTTGAAAAGAGAGGAGAATATAATCACTATTCTTCAAAAACAAATCATGATTTTATTGAAATTTTAAACTATTATATTTCAGAGAACTTCTAGACACCAAACCAAGTGTTTGGTTTTATTTTTTATTGGAACAAAAAAATGGTGGAAGAAAGCATTACTGTGGAATAAAAAAAAAACCCTTCTCCTCACCCCCTCCTATTATGAACCCATAATGACTCCTAATTTTTCTTGGAGGTTGTTTATCCACCAAATGCACAAGCAACCTAAGAATCAGGACAGAAGCACAAAGCAATCAAAATAATCCAATGGAAATAAGCAATCAACCCTCTTGCCCGTTATCCTAGCAGAGCCTGTGGGAGCCTTGCTGAGAGCCTATTTACACAAAGGCAGCCCTGGTTCTAAGGAGCTTGGCTCTAAGGCTTGGTAGTAAGATGATTAAAAATGCAAATTAGAAGAGTCTGGTAGGGAGCAAGCACACTGTCGGTAGCAAGTCCTGACAGCTGGCAGTCTGGCTGCAGGAGGGGAAAATGCAAGCACCATAATGACCAGACAGAAGAACTCAAACTGCAGACCGTCTGGACTCCCCCTGAAGAACAGAATCCCTAAAAAAGATTACCAGTCCTCTGAGAAGCCTATCCTGGCACCTCCTCACCCATTTTGGCAGTCATTACTCCTCCTCTATGTCTCACAGATGCCTATCCCTGCCCTGTTCACAGCTCAGGTCTAGCCTCTCTTGCCCTGGACTTTAGGAATTTGTCTTCAGCATCTTCATCCTAATTGGACTGTAGGCTCCTTAAAGGGAAGGGCAATTATTGTATTCATCTTTGAGTATGTCTGAGTCTGTCACATAAGGGATGCTCATTGTATGTTTATTGAATGAATGGTTATTGATTTACTATATTACAAGAGAAAGAGACAGGAATTTAAATTCGTATTTTCACAGATAGGAAATAGTGCAAAGGAGTTTGAGAAAGTTTCTATTCAAAGCCATTACAACTTTAAAAAGTTTTCTGTTCAACAGGTTAGCTTCAATTGCCTGGAAAATTAATGTCAGCGTGCAGCACATCGTTAGCTGAGGGTTCTGGATAAAGTAGGCATTGCTCTGTAGTACAACAACCCATGGATGAGAAGAGGAGAGAAACCACAAGAGGAGAGGGAACTAGGTCTTAATGGGAGCCTGGGAATTCTACAGGAGAAGTGGGGTACAGGAGACAATGAATACTGAGGATGAGTATAATCAATGCTATAATTGTACTGATGGCCAGCTCTTCTTCTCTTTTCCCAGAAAATGAAATGGCATTTTAAAGGAGACTTGGGATATTCATTTGAGTTACTTTGAAAGATGGTATCAACTTTATCCATTTGAAAGATTGAACATAAGCAGGTTAATACAATGAGACGATAATTCATCAGATAAATTGTGAGGCATTTATGAATCAGGGAAGGGTACTTTTACAAAATATACAGAAAAAGGCTTTGACTAGCAAAAAACTAGACTCTAAATAGACTCAGTAATGGAGAACCCATGAGCAGCAAGATGGGTGGTTTTCTAGGGCTGGGGGTGAGGAGAGACAGAGAGGAGGTGAATAATGAGTGGCTATCATGTGTCACTAGCGTTGGAGTTTGGCTGGGATTGTGAACTGCAAATCCAGAGATGGGGCAGAGAGAGAAGACATAGATGAGTTTCTGGGTCTGAATTCAGAGGGGAACCATACCCATCTTCCAATATAGAATCAGAGAAGCAGCAAGACCTGAGAATAGAAATACCCTGGTGATGCGCCTGCACAGTCCTCTAGAACCGCCTTCCAAAGCCAGGAGCAGGGGAATAGTTCCTGTGTGCTTAGGCATAGCACAAAGATGATGAGGACTATGAAGGACCACCAACCTGTTCACAGCCCTGTGCTTCAGAGCCACAGCAGCACGAGCCATGCCTCTGAGAGGGTCACCATAATGAACTCAGAGAAAGCCAGACCCAAGCAGCCTTGGAATGCGTTCCTGAGTGGACACTACTGTAACTTAGATGGGAAAGATCAACCTGAACACCAGTAAAGAGAGAGGACAACCTGCACCAGCTACCAGCCCCCCAATTCATGCCTCGACATCAAAGATGGCCCCAGAATGAGACGGAACCTCATCCAAAGGAGCTGTTTCAACCTTGCAGTGCAATAGGAACTTAGCGAATGGACTCAATTTCATTCCTACAAAAACACCCACCTTTTGCCACATCATCATTGACCCTAACCTAAAGCACAACATCAGGAATGCCCTCTGAGGCTAGGAGCCAAAGTCCTCTTGCTTTAAGAGGATGGAAACTGCACATTATTGACCTGTTTTAAATTTCAAAAACAATCTGAACCCAAGGTTGAAAGGTCACCACGTGACGGTTAAGTTGTTTGTAAGGAAGTGAATTGAAATGTGTTCAAGGTGAGACTGGGCAAAGCATCCAGAGCTTCAGAGCTGTTTGCCTTCCAAGAGAACGCTGGCCCTTCTCCTCCACAAAGTTCCTGTGGTTTGTGCTTGGAAGACTCCTCCTCTGATAGACCCATGACAGCCCACAGCAGGATAAAAGGTCAATTAAACCTGTGACAACCCCTCCGTGAAAGCACACAGAAGAGCATGCCCCACGCTTGTGTTCTTCCAATTTGCATAGTCATGAATTTTATTCTGCTGTTCAGACAGACGCCTGGGAATGTAATAAGGAGAATTTAAATCAGCTAAAAGCTTCTGTTTCAGTTGTTCTCTTTTCTTTTACAAATTTGGTTTCCACTGACGTTCATTCACATCTCATACCCTTGATAGACTATAGTTAGGCTCCATATCTTACCGTTTTTAGAGGCATGAATTAGATTTTACATGCAAAATAAAACCTGTGAAATTTCTTTTCCCCTGAGTGAAAGAACTCACCTGGAGCAATTTTGCAAACTGTGCCAGAAACAAGAATCAGGTTTCACCAGTGAAAACACGTTTTTGCAGCCTAGAAAACTGTACTGCAAATAGCATTCTGAGGTCAATTGGAATGTAATTTCTTGCCTTCATAAGACAATGTGAAATGAAACCAAACCAGGCAAAATTACCATACCATCATCCATACTGTCAATTTGGAAGCCTTTTTACTAGACAAAAGTATGTGTGAAGAAAATGAAATAAGTGAAAACAGCACTGATCAGAAGGAAGATCAGTGTTTTGTTTAACACTGCATTAGTCAGCACAGGCTGCCATAACAAAATACTGTAGACTGGGTGACTTAAACAACAGAAATTTTCTCACAGTTCCGGAGGCTGGAAGTCTGAGATCAGAGTGCCAGCATGGTTGTTTTCTGATGAGGGCCCTCATTTTGGTTTGCAGACAGCTGCTTTCTTGCTGTGTGCTCACATGGCTGGGGGAGATCTCTTTGTCTCTCTCTTTCTCTTCCTACAAGGCCACCAATCCTATAGGATTAGGGCCCCACCCTTGTGACCTTTTAATTTTAATTACCTCCTAAAGACCCTATCTCCATATACAATCACATTGGGGGTTAGGGCTCCAACACATGAATTTTGCAGGAGAACACAATTCAGCTCATAGGAAATACCTGTGAGCAATCTTCTACAGTTACTCAGCAGATATATCCCCTTAGTGTAAGAATTCTGCAATTCTGCATTGTGAATACATAGTACTTAAGTATTCTTATTGGCTTTAAAACTTTCAACATATGCTAGATAAATAGGAACTTAGTAAAGGGTAACTTGGACCTGCATTCTGGAAGCAAACATTCTCTCATTTGGTTAATAACAAGGATAGGTCAAAGTTAGTTGGGTCTAATAAATGTGTAACACTTCTTGTCATATCAAGGATTCTCCCTTAAACACAAAGGTTTCTCCTAATATAAACTACTTATGAATCAGCCAGAGCCATTGTCTAACAGTTCCACAGGAGAGAAAACCTAAATCCTTTATGCACTTCATTAAGATACCCTCCTACAAACATAATTCTCCCAACATCACATTGTCCTGCAGTCTTTCTCTTTACTGTGTCATATAAATTCTGTGTGCTATTTAAGAAATCCAGACTAGGTGTGGTGGCTCAGGCCTGTGGTCCCAGCACTTTGGGAGGCCAAGACAGGAGGATCACTTGAGCCCAGGAGTTTGAGACCAGACTAGCCCTGGCAACATGACAAGACCTCATCTATATGCCCCCACCCCTGCCCCCGCCCCCGCCAAAAAAAAAAAAAAAAAAGAAAGAAAGAAAAAGAAATCCACAGATCAAAAATTAAGATCTCTATTTAGGTAGGACCACACTTCCCATCACCCAGGTACTTGTCTCCAAGAGCATGCCTAAATGTGTCCTATACCAAAATAATTATCATATTCCAAAGTCTTGTCTTTTCCACAAGCCCTACCTCATTCATCACCTAAACACAAAATGATAATTCCTTCTTTCAATTTCTATAGCACTTATATTTCCTGTTTGTAAAATCCACTTGGAAATTAACTGTTTACTGTGGACTTTCTCAACCTCAAACCTATTCTCAGTTACCATTAGTTCTCTATGAGAATTTGTAGGTGACTATCTGCATGTTTCATTTCCATGATAATCTAAAAAATATTATAAGCATGCTCTGGATCACTTGATGAATACCTTACAACTGAGAACTGCCTAATATTTTCACTGTCCATTTGTGTGTATGACTGTTTTGGTCTCGATTAGTACCACTTTAATTGTAACAAGCTAATTAAGAAAAGAACATAGGCAGACAATATGCAAATGATGCTCTTCATTAAGTGAAAGCTAAATGAGAGTAAGGTATTCTACATGCTAGAAAGAAATGGCCATTCACCATTCAAAAAGAAAAAGCACTTGGAGAATGATGTCATTACTCAGGACACAGTTGTATGAGCATGTCAAACTCAAAAGAACTGGTGCCATGGAGTCAACACTGCATTCATCCTGAAAGGGGCAATTTAGCCTCAGTAAAACAGTATTACCACATTACACTGATCATTGTTAACTGGAATATGTGGTTTGTTATATAACAAAATATAAATATTTTGTTATATTTAATTTATAAATATGTTTTGGCTTCATAGCTATTAAGAACTATAAGCATATGGAGTATACCTGGTTTATGGCTATACATATTTAAGTTTAAATTATCATATAAGTAATTTAACTCTGGAATTCCACAGATCAAAAAAAAATATTGTGACATTTCTTTGATTGCAGGCCTTAAATGGTTGTTTCAGTCTTTTACTATTTAACTATTTCCATCTGTTATTGTCTTGTTGCTCCAAATGAAATCTTTCTGCAGGACAGAAATGAGCCTTTGGGCCATTTGCATCCTCTTAGCACTTTGTGCAATGTTGTGGACATAACAAATGCCCAGTGACATTTGTGGATTTGAGTGAGCTCTTTCCATTCTGGACTTAACTTCCCATTCCAGAATATTTTCTTTTTTTTTTTTAAATCCACTTCCAAGTAAAGTATTTTTATCTATTCAGTCAAATGTTTCTGTCTGCCAGGATTCCAGGTAAATAATAGTTTGCCTTTATTGCATATACCCTCTGTGCCAAGAACTGCTCCGAGCATTTTATATAGATCATCTCAGTTCATCATTATAACCATAAGAAGGTAGGTGGGTGTGTAAGGCCATTCTTGCATTGCTATAAAGAAATGGCTGAGACTGGGTAATTTACAAAAAAAGAGGTTTCCACAGTCTGTACAGGAAGCATGGCATTGGCATCAGCTTAGCTTCTTGAGAGGCCTTAGGGAGCTTTTACTCATGATGGAAGGTGAAGTGGGAGCACACATGTCACATGACAAGAGTGGGAGCAAGAGAGAGAGCAGGGAGGTGCCACACACTCTTAAACAACCAGAACTATCATTAGGACAGCATCAAGCCATGAGGACAGCATCAAGCCATGAGGTGTCCACCCCCATGACCCAAATACCTCCCACCAGGCCCCACCTCCAACATTGGGGAGAACATTTCAACATGAGATTTGGGTGGGACAAATACTGAAACCATATCAGTGGGATGATAAACAGACTGTTTCTCCTTATTAATGAAGAAACTAAGCCATACAGAGCTTAAATACTTTGCCCAAAAATCATACAGCTAGTAACTGGTGAAAGTAGGATACCAACCAAGGCATACTAAGGTCATTGTCCATCCTTGTTCTGTCTGCAACTCAAATTTGCAAAAGTAGTGTAAAAGTCACTGCTCTATCACTGCACTGATGCCTCCTTATTATGAGAGGCTTCATCAGAAGAGTGCAGGGTGGATAGGGAAAACGTCCACATTCATACTTTAGGGAAGTATGTAGCTACTACATCATTTATTAAACACCTGCTATGATATCTATTGTAAATGTACAAACAACAAAATATGCTATACACACTTCAGATTTCTTGACACATTGTTGAAAGGAAAATATTTTTATGTTTATTTGGCCTTTTACTCATATTTTTGTCTTGCCTTTTACTGTGCTTGAAATATTGTGCCTGGCAGGTATATAGAATTTCAATATCTGTTGAATGAATGAAATCCCCTTCTCTTTCAAGCTTTGCAATAGTCAACTGCCCCATAGTTTAGATTTATTGCCCGTGAGCAAAACTCAATTTATTTTCATTGTCAGTTCATTTTTTTTACCATTTACAAAACTCACTAATTCTCAGACCATATCTGAATGCCTGATAAAATGGGATGTGGCAAAGATGAGTTGATATTCTTATGATCTTAATGATGTAATCTATTTGGACATAATGTTACTGGAATGATGACAAATGCGTTGACTACAAAAGAGCAATTCAGTTGTGGTCAATAGACAGTATTCGAAGCACATCTTTTTATGATATTATTTTTTTCTGCTGTTTTGTCTTAGCTGCCAAAAGAGTGGAAAATCTTCTGACAGGGTCTCTCCTTGCAGCGAGTTTGCAGTCAGTATATACACTTCGTTAATATAACAAATCTAGTTTCCTTGGTTATTGGATCAAAATTTGATTTCCCAGGAGACTCTTCTTGTCTCTGCCCCTGATGATGAGATTTGTTCCCTGGTAATTCTGCAGCTACTGTGTCACCTCACAGTGTGATCAGTCTCATCTCGGACTAAACATGAGGCTAACCCCAGGGTCATTATCAGAGTGTTCTGTGTGTGAGTATGTGAATTGTGGTCTGTCCTGGATGGTCCTGAAGACTCACTCATGCATTCATTAATTCATTCACTCATTCCCTTGACACACATTTATTGAATTCTTTGTGACAGGAGCTAGGAACTGGGGATAGAGGAAATGATTTGGGGAGGGGGACACACCAGCTCACAAGGCACTGCCACTTCAGAGAGACATGCAGTAACTGTTATGCGGTAAGGTAAGCACTGTATCTTCATAGGTGCTCAGACCCTGTCAGGAAGAGGTGGTAGGAGTGAGGTGGTGCACATAGAGTGTAGCACTACTTTGGGTTGTCGTACCATCTTCTTGAGGCCTGTTTAGAACAGCACCCAGAGTGATGGGTATAAATACCCTGTGTGTGAGACCATCTTTGGAAAGCATGAAATTTCACCAAGAGATGAAGTGAGAAGCTGATAATGCTGGCAGCCAGCATAATGGCAGTTTGAGTCTTTGTGTTGCTGTTCTTTTTTAAAGTGTATAAGTTCACGTGAATTTTCCTTCTAGCATAATAGAGCACACTTATTTTAATATAAAAATGTGTTAAATTACTTAGTCTCCTTCCCCCCACCCATTCTGCAACCCTCAAGCTCCTCGAGTAAAATGTATACTCTAGGAAAAAAATGGCAAGCTCTTCTTGGGACTTTTCATACTCTCTGGCACAGCGGTGAGTACTCCTATTCTGAGCTAGGAGGAAAAAAGAAACACTGTAAGAAAAAGAAGCAGAGTAACAGAACATTTCATTCGATATGACAAAAGTATGATAAGCCTCAAATATCCTTGGCTAAGTTAATTGACAAAACAGTGTAAAATTCTATTAAAATTCATGGATCATAATTATTTTGGCAAAAATAATTGAGAGAAAGCTTAAAAAGCTGTTGATAAAGTAATTTTGAAAAATTCAAAGCATTGGTTTAACAAATACATTTTGTTTAGAAAGATAAGAGAGAAGATTTGAGAATATTTACATAACAGTTATAAAATGTATCTTAAGTTTACACTTATTCTAGATCTTTTCATTCATTATAAAAATAGGTTTTGATTTAAGTCTATTTTCTTTCTTCTTATATTGAATGGTTTTTGTAGGTGGTTCCAAGTTCTGCTAACTTATAATCTTGGGACTGTGCATGTTTATCATAGGAATCTGCAGAAAATATTTGTTGTAGAAAAAAAAAGTTTACTTAAATGTTTAAACCATTTGCCCTGGGAGGTTGATCTTATTCACCAACCTTGGGATGCTAAATTCACTGACTCAGACCTCCCTTATCTGGTTCTAATAAACTAAATTAGTATAAGAAAAATTGAACAGTCTCTCTTAGAATTAGAAATGTAGCTAAAGGCATTTCTGTTCATAAAAAGCTACTTTTGCAAAGACAATAAAGTGATTCGTGTAGATTAACTTTCAAACACAATGCAAAATCTTGGTTTTCTTCTAAGTTCCCCAACTGGAACTCAACAAAAATCATTTGCTATCTGCCACCTGCCCCTCTCTCTCCCTGCTGCACGTTCCTATTGTGGCTCTGGCAAGCTGCTGCTGTTCCTCCGCTTTCCTTCCCTAGCCTGTTAATGCGTCAGCACTCACCCAGTTACCCTAACTAAGATCTTTTTTGATTTCTCTTTTCTTCCCTCTCTACTCACCTATCTTTCACCACCAATTAACTGCAAGCCACATCCAATAAATGACAATGGTGGCCACGTGCTGTTTAGTGCGGGGGATTCTGTCAGTCCTCACTTCCTGACCTCCTATTCTTGGCCTTCCCATGCCTCCACTTCATGTTCTGGAACTCAGTAACCTAGATTCAGTTGCCAGCTTGGTGACTAACTTAGAAATCCCACAGGATGTTACTATTCAAAACCTGTCCTCTCCCTGCACCACCCCCAACCCCAGTCCCAAACCAGGCTGTAGGTTGGTGTGCTCCAGTCTCTACCCACTGTGTTTGTCCACTCAGAGAGGGAGACCAGGGACACATCTCCCAGCTGGCAGCCACTCCCCATTCCAACCCACACCCCACCCTGCCACCAGAAGCACCATTCTACTTTACTACTCAAAGCAGACCTTGAATCTCTGCTGCCCAACACATGATAAGGTCTGCAACATCATGTAGCAGTGTACGTAAGTCCCACTGCAATCTGACTCAGACCACCATGTCCCCTACATTCATATCATGTTAAATTATCTCAAACATTATTTTATTTAACATTCATGAGTTGCTACTACATAGCCAGGCATTGGGCTAGGGATTCCACAATGAGTAGTTTTGATACTCCTAGAAAAGTAACACCTAGAGGGGGTATGGAGAAGCAAATGATTAAAACATAGAATGATGATAGCTATGAGTGATGGTCAAGAGACAAACTAGGAGTGTATCTAATCCTGCTTGGAAGCCTCAAGTAGCAGTAGATTTTCAGAAGACCTTTGGGAAAGGCAAGAGCTGAAAGATGCCAAGAAGTTAGACTAGCTTCTTTCCTTTGAAGGATCTTTTGTCCTTTCCAAGAGAATTCTTATTCAGCCTTCAGGGCTACTCTCAGGCTTCCCGCTAACCTTCCCAGGCAGAGTCACATGTTCTCTCACTTGCAGCCCACCTGAAGCACATCTTCCATATCCATATTACTGCTCTTATCCCATTGCATCACAGTGATTGGGAAAGACAACTGGCTTTGCTCTCACCTAGAAACTCCACCAGGGCAGAGGTGTCCTTATCCATCTCTGTGCCCAACTTACCAGATACATAATATATGTTCAATCAAGTTTGATGAATAATTCAGTTTAACAAAGAATGATTGTAAACCAGCTTTAACATTTGAAAGTCTATATTAAAATAAGTAAGACATCCACAGAGACATAACACCTCCAAGAGTATTTTTTATTGTACAAAAAATCTTTTATACTTTAGAAAACTAAATACACTGAAAAAAAATCAAAAAAGAACAATTCCCTATAGAACTAAGCAAGGTCTCAGAAACGCTTTCTTATGTTTGAATACATTTTATAGCACGTGGCTGATTTAAGTGATGTTTACAGTCGCTGCTAAATTGTGGGCTGTTAGACACTTTATCATTCACAGACTTCATTTGTGGGTGGGGACAGTGCAGACAGCTTAGAGGAAGGACCTTAAAGTCCCTGGCCAGGCCAGTCTGGAGCACACTCACCCACCAGCTTCTGGGCCCCTGGAATTGCACTCATATTCCACCAGGACCAATGTGGCCACAGTGTATAGTTTTGCACAAGGCAAGAAGGACAATACACTTCCAGGATAATTAAACTAATAACAATTACACCAAAAACTTAATATCCATTTTGTCATCTGAAAAGGTCACTCCCAATTAAATTGCTGGCAGAGTTTTCTACAATTTCTGACTTCACAGGCTATTTTGGTCACTAGTAAGCTCAGGGTAACTGAAAATATATACCCATATACCTCACCACCACATGTTGTTTTAGAATTTCTTCTAAAATATTTAGAAGACATTTCCTGTAGAGACTGGCAGGCTATTGTTTGTTTTGCTCTTCCATCTGGTATTCAATTAATATACTAATAGCCACTCTAATTTATCCTGCTATAATACCGATCTTATTTTTTCAAGTGGCATGTTTATTTTCACTTGGGAACTGAAAAATACTGCAGATTGGAAGCAACGGTTCATTTGCAGCTGCCACATCTAAAGCAACTCCAGTGCTGTTAATGTTCTGTAATGGGGGCATCTAACTTTCTCCACTTGCTTGGGATTCTCTTGGATGTTAATGTTCATTAACTTTATATTATTAATTTAATGTTTATAAACATTGTTAATAAATATGAAAGATGTTGCAAAGCACAAATGGAACACTAAAAGTTAGCGAGATAAATTAGACAACACTTGCAGACACATGTATGTTGTGGGGTGTGTTTTTTCCTTTTCCCACTTTTCATCTTCCCTATTAACCAGCTCTGTTGGTAGTGATGAAAGTCACTGAAATTTGCTCTGAAGTCACAGGGGCATTTTGTAGTTGTGAAGCTGGGATTTAGGGAAAACTGAGTGAGAGGATCAGAATATTCAGAGAAAAGTCATTAAAACGGCAGGTGAGTGAGCTGGAAATATCCTCATTGCACCTAGATAGAAAGCCTGTTAGTTGAGACTACCTAATAGAAAAGATAATAAAAGTGAGAAACTGCTATATGGCTGAAAGTGATGACTATGAGTTATACTTTTCTATCTCCTATAGCCTTTTTCAGTGCTGGGCAATTAGTAGGCTCAGTCTTTGAAGACTGACAGATGTTAGCTTGATGCATGATTCACAAGATGCCAGCTCTGTGGGTTCATTCCTCTTTTAAGTTGGTCTGTGACATATATCCCAACATTGTCACATGGGTAGCCCAACCCAGATCTGCACCATTGTCACAATAGACTCTGAAGTTCATCAACACCAGTGAATGTGTTCCTAGAAAGTAGGCTGTGCTGAGAGTAGGTCAGAGATATTGCTCCTTTCTTGTAGTTACCACTCATTACCCCATCAAAATCTCTAACTAATTGTTGGTGCTCTCTTTTTATCTGAATAGAAAAATGCCTTTGAGATAAAAACCCCAGGATTATGGCAGGCAAGAGGCAGGACTAGATTGCAGCTCCCATGCAGACAGACATAGCAGTGTGTGGAGACTCGCATCTCAAACTTTTGCTCCAGAATTACTGCAGGAATAAACCAGGAATGCCAAGAGAACCCACAGACCCTCTGAAGGAAGTGTATTGCTCTTGCAGGACCTAGAAGACACCCCAAATACTCAGCTGCAGCAAGACCCACCCAAGGAGAGGCTGAACTCAGACACACCTAGCCCTGCCCCTCCTGATGGTCCTTCCCTACTCACCGTGGTAGTTGAAGACAAACAGCATATACTCTTGGGAGCTCTAGGGCCCCACCCACTGCCAGTTCCTCCCTATACCACCACAGCTGATGCTCTTTTCAAAGCACCATCTCCTGGCAGGAGGCCAACCAGCACAAAAATAGTTATTGAAAAACCAAAACTAAGAACCCTCACAGAGTCCATTTCTCTCCCCTTCCACCTCCACTGGAGCAGATGCTGGGATCTGTGGCTGAGAGACCTGCAGATGGTTCCCATCATAGGACTCTGTGCAGACAACCACCAGTACCACTCCAGAGCCTGGTAGACCTGCTGGGTGGCTAGATTCAGAAGCTCTCAGGAAACCGCATCTCTAGGAAAAGTGGGGAGAGTACTACACCAAGGGAACACCCTGTGGGACAAAAGAATCTGAACAGCAACCTTGAGCTCTAGACTTTCGCTCTGACATAGCCTACCCAAATGAGAAGGAATCAGAAAAACCCCTGAAAATCACACTAGCTCATCAGCAATGGGCCAAACCAAGAAGAAATCCCTGATTTACCTGAAAAATAATTCAGAAGGTCAGTTATTAAGCTAATCAAGGAGGTGCCAGAGAAAGGTGAACTCAATTTAAGGAAATCAAAAACATGATATAAGAAATGCGGGGAGAAATCTTCAGTGAAATAGATAGCATAAGTAAAAAACAGTCAAAACTTCAGGAAATAATGGATGTACTTAGAGAAATGCAAAACGCTCTGGAAAGTCTCAGCAACAGAATCGAGCAAGGATAGAAAGAACTTCAGAGCTCAAAGACAAGGTTTTCGAATTAACCCAATCTAACAAAGACAAAGAAAAAAGAATAAGAAAAAGTGAACAAAGCCTCCGAGAAGCTTGGGAATAACTGGTGTTCCTGAGGAATAAGAGAAATCTAAAAGTTTGGAAAACATATTTGGGGGAATAATTGAGGAAAACTTCCCTGGCCTTGCTAGAGACCTAGACATCGAAATACAAGAAGCTCAAAGAATGCCTGGGAAATTCATCACAAAAAGATCATCGTGTAGGCCCATTGTCATCAAGTTACCTAAAGTTAAGACCATCTTAAGGACTGTGAGGCAAAAGCACCAGGTAACCTATAAAGGAAAATCTATCAGATTAACAGCAGATTTCTCAGCAGAAACCCTACAAGCTAGAAGGGATAGGGCCCTATCTTCAGCTTCCTTAAACAAAACAATTGTCAGCCAGGAATTTTGTATCCAGCAAAAGTAACCTTCATACATGAAGAAAAGATATAGTTTTTTTCAGACAAACAAATGCTAAGAGAAGTAACAAGTACCAAGCCAGCACTACAAGAACTGCTAAAAGGAGCTCTAAATCTTGAACCAAATCCTGGAAATGCATCAAAACAGAACCTCTTTAAAGCATAAATCTCACAGGACCTATAAAACAAAAATACAATTAAAAAAACCAAGGTATACAGGCAACAAATAGCACAATAGATGGAATAGTACCTCATATCTCAATACTAACATTGAACGTAAATGGCCTAAATGCTGCACTTAAAAGGTGCAGAATAGATAAGAATTCACCAATGAACTATATGCTGTCATCAAGAGACTCATCTAACACATAAGGACTCACATGAATTTAACTTAAAGGGGTGGAAAAAGACATTCCATGCAAATGGACACCAAAAGCCAGTAGGAGTAGCTATTATTATATCAGACAAAACAAACTTTAAAGCAACAGCAGTTAAAAGAGACAAACAGGGACGTTATATAATGATAAAAAGCCTTGATCAAAAGGAAAATATCACAATCCTAACTATATATGCACCTGACACTGGAGCTCCAAAATTTATAAAACAATTACTGCTAGACCTAAGAAATGAGATAGACAGCAACACAATAAGAGTGGGAAACTTCAGTATTCCAATGATAGCACTAGACAGGTCACCAAGGCAGAAAGTCAACAAAGAAACAAAAATTGAAACTATATCCTGGAACAAATTGATTTAACAGATATTTACAGAACATTCTACCCAACAACTGCAGAATATACATTCTATTCATCAGCTCATGGAACTTTCTCCAAGATAGACCATATGATAGGCCACAAAACAAGTCTCAATAAATTTAAGAAAATTGAAATTATATCACGTACTCTCTCAGACCACAGTGGAATAAAACTGGAAATCAACTCCAAAAGGAACTTTCAAAACCATTCAAATATGTGGAAATTAAATAACTTGCTCTTGAATGATCATTGGATCAACAATGAAATCAAGATGGAAATTAAAACATTCTTCAAACTGAACGACAACAGTGACACAACCTATCAAAACCTCTGGGATATGGCAAAGATGGTGCTAAGAGGAAACTCATAGCCCTAAATGCCTACATCAAAAAGTCTGAAAGAGCACAAATAGACAATCTAAGGTCATGCCTCAAGGAACTAGAGAAACAAGAACATACCAAACCCAAACCCAGCAGAAGAAAGGAAATAACCAAGATCAGAGCAGAACTAAATGAAACTGAAATGAAACAATACAAAAGATAAATGAAACAAAAAGCTGGTTCTTTGAAAAGATAAATAACATTGATAGACCGTTAGCAAGATTAACCAAGAAAAAAAGAGAGAAAATCCAAATAAACTCAATTAGAAATGAAATGGGAGATACTATAACTGACACCACAGAAATACAAAAACTCATTCAAGGCTACTATGAACACCGTTAAGTGCATAAACTAAAAAATCTAGAGGAGATGGATAAATTCCTGGAAAGATTTAATCCCCCTACCATAAATCAGGAAGAATAAGATGCCCTAAATGAACCAATAACAAGCAGCAAGTTTGAAATGGTAATTTAAAAATTGCCAGCAACAACAAAAAAGTCCTGGACCAGATGAGTTCACAGCTGAAATCTACCACACATTCAAAAAAGAATTGGTAGCAATCCTATTGACACTATTCCACAAGATAGAGAAAGAGGGAATCCTCCCTAAATAATTATATGAAACCAGTATCACCCTAATCCCAAAACCAGGAAAGGACATAGTCAAAAAAGAATACTACACACCAATATCCCGGATGAACATAGATACACAAATCCTTAACAAAGTACTAGCTTACCAAACCCAACAACATATTAAAAATATAATCCACCATGATCAAGTGGGTTTCATACTAGGGATGCAGGGATGGTTTAAGATATGCAAGTCAATAAATGTGATATACCATATAAACAGAATTAAGAACAAAAATCACATGATCATCTTAATAGATGCAGAAAAAGCATTTGACAAAATCCAGCATTTCTTTATGATTAAAACCCTCAGCAAAATTGGCATATAAGAGATATACCTCAATGTAATAAAAGCCTTCTATGACAAACCCACAGACAACATAATACTGAATGGGGAAAAGTTGAAAGCATTCCCTCTGAGACAAGACAAGGGTGCACACTCTCACCACTTCTATTCAACATGGTACTGGAAGTCCTAGCCAGAGTGATCAGACAAGAGAAAGAAATAAAGGGCATCCAAATCAGTAAAGAGGATATCAGACTGTTTTTGTTTGCTGATTATATGATTGTATACCTAGAAAACCCTAAAGACTCCTCCAAAAAGCTCCTAGAACCCATAAATGAATTCAGCAAAGTTTCAGTATACAAAACTAATGTACACAAATCAGTAGCTTTGCTATACACCAACAATGACTGAGCTGAGAATCAAACCAAGAATTCAATCTGTTTTACAATAGCTGCAAAAATAAAATAAAATCCTTGGGAATATAACTGACCAAGGAAGTAGAAGATTTCTACAAGGAAACCTACAAAATACTGCTGAAAGAAATCATAGATGACACAAAAAATGGAAACATGTCCCATGCAATATTGTGAAAAGGACCATACTGCTAAAAGCAATCTACAAATTCAAGCAATTCCCATCAAAATACCACCATCATTCTTCACAGAACTAGAAAAAAATCCTAAAATTTATATGGACCCAAAAAGAGAGCCTGCATAGCCATAGCAAGACTAAACAAAATGAACAAATCTGGAGGCAACACATTATCTGATTTCAAACTATACTATAATGCCATAGTCACCAAAACAGCATGGTACTGGTATAAAAATAGGCACATAGGAAAATGGAACAGAATAGAGAACCCAGAAATAAACCCAAATACTTAGAGCCAATGGATCTTTGACAAGGCAAACAAAAACAAAATGGGAGAAAAGACGCCATGCTCAACAAATGGTGCTGAGATAATTGGCAAACCACATGTAGGAGAATGAAACTGGATCCTCATCTCTTACCTTATACAAAAATCAACTCAAGATAGATCAAGGACTTAAATCTAAGACCCAAAACTATAAAAATTCTAGAAGATAACATTGGAAAAACCTTTCTAAACATTGGCTTAGGCAAAGATTTCATGAACAAGAACCCAAAAGCAAATTCAATAAAAACAAAGGTAAATACCTGGGAATTAATTAAACTGAAGAACTT
Source organism: Symphalangus syndactylus (assembly GCF_028878055.3). Taxonomy (NCBI): domain Eukaryota; kingdom Metazoa; phylum Chordata; class Mammalia; order Primates; family Hylobatidae; genus Symphalangus; species Symphalangus syndactylus. Next base: position 108,209,889 of record NC_072428.2, read on the forward strand.
TTGCATGGCAAAAGGAACAGTCAGCAGAGTAAACAGACAACACACGGAGTGGGAGAGAATATTCACAATCTATACATCTGACAAAGGACTAATATCCGGAATTTACAATGAACTCAAACAAATTAGCAAGGAAACAAACTATCCCATTAAAAAGTGAGCTAAGGACATGAATGGGCAATTCTGAAAAGAAGATATACAAATGGCCAACAAACATGAAAAAATGCTCAACATCACTAATGACCATGGAAATGCAAAATCAAAACCACAATGTGATACCACCTTACTCCTGCAGGGATGGCCATAATCAAAAAATCAAAAAATAATAGATGTTGGCATGGGTGCAGTGAAAAGGGAACACTTCTATGCTGGCAGGAATGTAAACTAGCACAACCATTATGGAAAACAGTGTGGAGATTTAAAGAGCTAAAAGTAGAACTACCATTTGATCCAGCAATCCCACTACTGGTTATCTACCCAGAGAAAAAGAAGTCATTATACAAAAAAGCTACTCGAACATGCATGTTTGTAGCAGCACAATTCACAATTGCAAAAATGTGGAACCAATCCAAACGTCCATCAATCAACAGGTGGATAAAGAAGCTGTGGTATATATATATATAGAACAGAATACTACTCAGCCATAAACAGGAATGAATTAATGGCATTCATAGCAACCTGGATGAGATTGGAAACTATTACTCTAAGTGAAGTAACTCAGGAATGGAAAACCAAACATCATATGTTCTCACTCATAAGTGGGAATTAAACCATGAGGATGTAAGGGCATAAGAATGACACAGTGGACTTTGGGGACTCAGGGGGAAAGGGTAAAAAGGGGGTGAGGGATAAAAGACTACAAATTGAGTTCAGTGTATACTGCTCAGGTGATAGGTGCACCAAAATCTCACAAATCACCACTAAAGAGATTACTCATGTAACCAAATACTACCTGTTCCCCAAAAAAACTTATGAAAAAAAAGTATGTGTGTGTGTGTGTATATATATATATATATATATGCATATATATATGCATGCCCTTTGAACCAAGACCAAGTCCTTAAATTTTCTCCTCCATAATCCCTAAATGCTGAGGATGAAATGCTGAAAAAGACCTGGACTCCACTCTCCAGGCGTTTTACACACTGCTGGAGGAGGTTGGGTACCCAGGTGGCCAAAGCACAGGCACTCAATAAATGCCTGCAGAATTGAAGTAGCTAAAGGAGACTCCCATTTTCTACCTCCCAATATCACAATTATTTTCTTTATTGATATGCTTGGTTTTGAGAGTGTGTTTGAGTCATGCCTCAGAATGCCTTGAGTTTTCATTAAACTTCATGACATTTTGTTTTCTATTTTTTAAATGCAAGGGTAAATTTGCTTCTCAAGCACAATAAAAAGTCATTTAAAGACAAATCTCATAAATAAAATGGCTGATAAGTCTGGAGAATAGTACTGTAAGACTATAATAAAATATGGCTATGAAGCAATGAGGTCACTCTCTTACTCATGCACTAATCTGGAATGATGTAATAATAATAGGAACTAACAGTTTGAGCACTTAATCAGTTCAAGTGCTTTGTGTGCATTATTTCACTTAATCTTCATAATTCATATATAATTTATACCAAATTATTTATGTAACGTTCGTGTTTCCATTTTACAAATGGGAATAGAGACGCTAAGAGGCCCAAGTGTCATAAAGGAAGGACAGGGATTTGAAGCTAGGTACACCTGGCACCAGACCGGTGCTCAGTCTAAACCACCAACTTGTCTTCCACAAAATAAGATCCAGAGATGTTTTGAGTAAGTAGACCATAATCTCAAGGCATTTTGAAGAATAACTCAAGCTCTTCAAATCTGGATATACTGGCTGTGGTATCTTGGGTAAAACTTAGTCTAAAAAATGTAATGAATCAGTGCATACATGGCAGCAAGAGGTCGAGGTGATAATCTGTAACTATAAATTTGGAGTGTGCACTTAGTAAATAAGTGTGGAAGTCTTAATGTATCATCTTAGAGACATTGAGGAAAGCAGTTTTACTCATTATATTAAACAAACTTATATTAAGAATACAATAAAGGGTAGGGAGAAAAGAACAGAGCTCTGCAAGTGAAATATGCTCAGTATCAAGGTTTGAGAATTAATCTGTCATATTTTTCAATTTTCTTCTGTTTTTCATAGAAGCTGATAGGGTAAAGCAGAAGTCAATGTCCAGAAATGTTGAACTTTGGTTTTGTTTTTGTTTGCATTTGTGCTATGATTATCCTGAAGATTGAAGGAGATTTTAAGTTCATTCACTGTCAACAGTCTGTTGTAGACCACTTATATCATGCCTATTTTTGAAAGAATCAAATCTGAGGACCAATGTAAAGTTAGTAAAAACAACATAAAAAATCAACTAAGCTACACTGATTTTGGAATATAGATGGGATAAGGCTAATGTTAAGTTGCTTCACACTTTCAAAAATAAACACAACATGTAACTCTTTGGAAGATACCTGTTAGTATAAGCTTTGAAAAAACTCCAGGGATGATTAAAATGCGGCACGTGCACAACAGAGAGAGATGGAGAGGGAGGGAGGGAGGGAGAGAGCGAGAGTGAGAGAGAGAGAGAGACTATCAATATCCATGTGTACAGGAATTATTTTTTGAATATAGATTTTTTATCTACAGTTACACATTTAAAGAATATTCACTAAATAATGGATTCAGGTTCTTTTAAACATATTTTTAAATGAACAGATTAGTAATGGAACAAATATTCATATACTGCACAATCTTTGAAGGTGAGAAGCTTAAAAGGGGAAGAAAGGGCACTTAGTTATTAAACGTGTACCTCCAGGCAAATCAAACAAAAAAACTCAGGGCATCAAAATACTCCTGGGTTTTTCTGACCCCTTTAGGCTTAGAAATTCTAATTTTAACAAGCTCAGGATGTTATTTTGCATGTTTTTGCAACTCATTAAAGAAGATAAAAATCTTTCCTTCTGAACTGAGCCCTTTATTTTAAAATAAAAACCCCTAGGAAACTTCTTTTATTGAAAGGTGTAAAAAGGATCCAAAGCAGCTAAGTATTTATTAAAACAATGTATAACTTAAGTCCTAAGCCTTGACTCTGATCACACATCACCAGCGTGTCAATTGGCTGTGGATTTTAGTGTTAGTAGATAGTGAGAAAATCAACCTGCTTTTTGGCCTACATAACTACAAGAACATCACTCTAATGTCTTTCCTCTTGACTGCTTTTGACAGAAATATCCAATTGTGTCACTGTATGGCTTTAACTATGTTTGCTTTCTAGTTATCCTATCACATAGAAAAATCATTTTGACAAAAATTTTAAAAAACAGTAAGATGTGAAACACTATCCATAACATGCTCATAATAGTCTTTTAATATATGTAATATGTATATATGTTCATATTCATATGAGTGTACATATATGTATATGTGCTCATAGTAAAAGATAAATATATTAAACTATGTTAACTGCAGTTAAATCAATATGATCTTTTAAGATATATATGTGTATGTGTTCAGGGTAAGAGATAAAGAGATATTAAACTGTATGTTAACTGTAGTTATTTTTAGTAGGTAGAACTATAAGAGATGTTTATTTTCCTTTGTGGTTTTAAATTATTTTCTAAGTTTCCTACAAAACAAGTGCTACTTTTGCAAACAAGAAAAAAAGAAAGCTAAGTACTAAATATTATTTCAAAATTTGGCATGAAATATAAAAGCCCAAATTAAATATGTTCAAAAAGTCTGTTAAATTCTCATGTTTACACTGTTCCTTCTACCATAAACCTAAAGGATCTGCTTGAATAATTTATGTACTTATGGGGAAGAGATGGTCTTCAATACAAATCACCTGGTTTCGTGATTGTTGAATTTAGATTGTTAATGGTAGTATGACACAGCCATTTAAAGATGGAGTCCACCACATCCAAGCAAGAGGGCACCAAATCAGTTCAGCTGATGTATGATAAGAAAAGTAGGAAGATGAGAGTAATGTCAGCTCAAGCTGAGCACATTCTATTCACCCCTCATCAATGAGCAGGTGCCACCTGCTCCTTACCCAAAGTTCAACTATGTCTCCCTATCAAGTGATTCCTCCATTCTGCTTTGAAGGGCTAGCTTCAAAGTAGATGAAGAATTAGAAAGATTTGTTTTGCATAGCTCCAAGAAGGAGAGAGAGCATCAATGGCCCAGATCAAAATTTACCTTAGGAAGAATTATCTGAGAGCTATGGTCAAAATCTCTGCTCGGGAGGAAGTAAGGTGTCAGTGAGGGTCTGGTCCAGCTGGGACAGATTTAGGAAATCGTTCCACCAAAACTGAGTAAGAGTGAAATCCAGAAACCATGAAGAACAGAGAATCAATCAGGAACCTAATCGGGTAAGATAGAGAGTGGAGTTGCCCCAGTGGAATGGCTAGAAGCAGGTGTCAGGAGGTGGGGACCTGACTCAGGTATAGACAGTGCTGGTGATGACTTAGGAAAAAGATCAGCTACCTAATTTGTGAGCCCCAGTGCAAAATGAAAATGCAGTTGCTTGTTAAAAACTTAAGAATTTCAAGACTGCAACAGCAGAGTATTAAGTCATGCAGAGGGCCCTTTGAAACTGGCCTGGCATAGGAATGGGTGATCACCAGGAAGGAGAGGAGTGTTCCTGGGTTTATCATTTTGGGGTGGTTCTTACTTGCTCATGGACTCACTGATGAGTAGTGTGGAGACATGGACTGCATTTAAATGACAATGATAAGGAAAAAGAAGTTGGAAATTTTCAAAATGGAATTGGAAAGTAATGTTACAGGACATGTTCAAATATAAGCTGCATGTTACAGAGAGAATTCAAGCATTGAGTAGGTATTTAGACTCGAAGACCTTTAAGATCCTTTTCAACTCAGAGTCTAGAATTGTATGCCTGGATTGGAGGGGCTAAACGTGATTTAAAAGTATTCTGTAAGGCCTGAGTTTTTCATATATTCCCAGTTACAATTGTTTTAATTCTCACATATGTTATAATCTTACTTGTTGGCCAATTCTATCTTAGAAGCACACATGCTGTGACACAGTATTTTCCCTGCTGACCTGCTTAGCCTTAAAATCATTGCTCAGCAGGTAGATTTTAAGGCAATAGTCCCACAGACCTTTTGGATATTCTTTTTCATCTCTAAATGTAAGAAACAGGGATAGAATATTAGATCTTATCCTCTGTTCAGCTGAGTTCAAGTCTCCTTTCTCTTCTTCTATACAAACATTCATACAACATGGAGAGCTCATTTTCTTAACTTCTTATCTCCTCATGTTTCTGTATAAATTGTTCTCATTCCTCATTCCTCCCTGTATTCACACTTGTTGCCATGTGCCATTGCATTTCCTCCAACTAGAGATGGAGTATATTTTACCATCTCATTGATGGTGGGCTTTACCATGTTGCTTTAGTTTGCCCATGGAACATGGACAGAAATGGCAGTGTGCCAGTTCTAAGTCTAGACCTTAAGAGACATTATGTGTTTCTACTTGCCAATTGTTCACTTCTGGTAGTGCCATAAGAAGAATATGTCCCAGATATCTCATTGGTGGGAGGATAGGATAAAAGATTTGTGCAACAGACAAAGGTCCAGTCTGCAGCATGGAACCATGCCCAGCCAAACCAGGCTTCAATCAGCCATGCATGAGCTCATGTGTAAGTGTGGAGCAAGAATAAATAATTATTGTTTTAAGCTACTGGTTTGTTTTGTAGTATTATTGTAACAAAAACTGGTATATCTTAACTTCCAAGCTCTTCCATACTTTTGTTTTTTTCTTTTTTTTGAGACAGAGTCGTGCTCTGTCGCCAGGCTGGAATGCAGTTGCCCGATTTCAGCTCACTGCAACCTCCACCTCCCAAGTTCAACCAATTCTCCTACCTCAGCCTCCTGAGTAGCTGAGATTACAGGCGGGCCCACCACCATGCCCGGCTAATTTTTGAATTTTTAGTAGAGACAGGGGTTTCACTGTGTTGGCTAGGCTGGTCTTGAACTCCTGACCTCAGGTGATCACCTGCCTCGGCCTCCCAAAGTGCTGAGCCAGTACACCTGGTCTCTTCCATACTTTTAATCCATTAAGTGATGGTGAATATTGAACTCATTAATCAGTTGTGAAGAATGTTGTGATCACTAATTCAAATTTTGGAGTATGTAGACATGGATTGGAATCCTAGCACTATTATACCAGTCTCTTTTAACTATTAAGCTCAGGGCCTTCCTCCACTAAATGGAGATAATAAAATTCCCTACTCTTTGAGATTACTATGAAGACTGAATGAGATGATGCACTTAATGTTCCGAGCACAATAGCTGTCCCCTGTTATTGAGATTGGCCTTGAGTAAACACAGGATAGCCAAGAAAGCATGTCTGGAGAGGGGTGGACATTTGAAATAAGAATCACTTCATGAGGCTAAAACAATATCTTGTCTGAAGCACAATCAAAATAAATTATCAATGAAAAAATAACATGATGTAAAAGGAATTAAACGAGAATACACCTGAATATTTTCTGAAACCATTACTATGGCACAGCTGTACAGCAATAGCTACATCCTCTCAACCCACAGAATTCACCTGAAGTGGAAAGTAAAAGGGAAACTTGTTTTAGGATCCATTATTATTTATCATGGCACAATGAGTAAAACGAACAGATGGCCAATTATTTCTGCAACTGCAATAAATAAAGTGTTTTTATGGGAAGGGGGGAGTCTAGATCAAGTACCTTGCTTATATACTGATGGGAAGGCTGAAGGAAAACTTTGACATACAGAGGTCAGAATCAACCAACATCCACAATCTGTTGCTGGTTCACATAAATATTATCATTTTTCTTTTGCAATAATTTCTGTTTACTGATTTACCAGTACATCTGTGCTTTAAGCAAAGGTTTAATTCTTTCCTGCCAATCATTTCTTCCTAATTGAGTTTTGTGACAGTTAAATGAGATAATGCATGTGAAAAAGAGCTTTGCAAGGTGTAAACGGATGTATCTGCTGGCTAATTTAGTTTAAGTTGAATTGTGCAAGGATTTAAACATGCTTATCTGTTCCATTACAGCAAATTGTGAGATGTCAAACCTGGAATTAAAACTTGATGACAAAAATCAAGGAAAGTGATCAGCTGGTTGGGGAACTGGGAGTGGGGGAATAGCCTTTCCTTCCAGAACCACTCACTGAGGGGATGGCGATTAAAACAAAGAAGCGGGCAATTCAAGGGAAAGTGTTCTTTGGGTGTGTTTTATTCTCCCAAGTATGTTTCTGTCTGAAAGAGTTACCAACTGCACTTTAATTGAATTAAAAGAGAATATAAGTTGCTACTCATATACCAAAGAGTTTATATTGTTTCTGCAGTTTCAAATTTGTGTGTGTGTGTTAAGGTCTAAGTCTTAAAATAGTCATAAGATTTATTTACCAATATGTAACCTATGCTCACCATTTCTCCTCATTTTTTTCTGGCCCCTCACCAGCACTTTCCATGATCTATCATAGACAATGTGTAGTCCCTAGAGATGTGGCATGGGAGAAAAATTATTTTAAAACTTTTTCCCCTCTTGTGGTGCCGTTAGAAGAGTAGGGAAGAGCCAACGATGGGGCTAAGAGCATGGGCAGTGATCACTACTATTTTTGGCTCTGTGATCATGGGCAATTCAGGCTTCTGATCCATTAAAGATGGAATCACGATAGTACCTACCTCATGGGGATGTTTTCAGCATTAAGCAGGATAAGTCATAAAGATAATTTAGCTCTGTGCTTGTGTTCCCTTAATATTAGCCATTATTATAGTCACTGGGTGGTAAGGAAGACCATTGTGTGGCTGAGATAAATGGAGGACGTAGGGAGAGGTGCAGACATAATTGTCAGCTGATGCAAAGAAAGGACAAAAAACTCATCAATTTAAACAAGTTCAAATTTTGGGAAAACTGAATGTCAGGTCTAAGTTCTTTTGTAATTATAAAAGAAGCAAATGCTAAAAAAAAAATCCCCAAAACAATGTTATGGAAAAGATTATAGGGAGACTGATTAAGCCAGTAGGAAAGAAATACTATATTTAAGGTCATTAGAAGAATTTATCATCACAGAACATGCTCATTAAATACTAGTTGTATCTGTTTGATAATGTAGCCTAAGATCTCTACTTAGTAAAACAGCCAGGTTCACTTTACTGTGTACATTTAAGAAAGACAAAATTGCCTTTTTAGAACTCCAGTCTAGGGTATCTTTTGCACTAAATGCACTAAATTCAGAGATTTTAGTGATAGTTTCTTGTAAATGTGCCATCTTGTACAGCTGAAGTATGAAAAACAGCATTTTTGAACCCTTTTCACGTAAAAAGCTTGACACAGATCCTCAAAAACCTCTTAAATAATACTGTCAGTGACCACACTGTCAGCATGAATCCTTATTAAGTAATTTTGACAAACTCCGTCCTATCCTAGCTGTGCAAATAATTTTCAAATATATTTAGGATCATGGATATTAGTTGAGCCAACAAAGCAAATTAACACCACCCCCATTATTACAAGAAAATGGGCACCCATCTTTGTGTCAGATTAGTCACATTGCATGCCAGAAAAACACAATCAGATCTGGCTTGGCCTTCCGTTTTATCTTCTGTCCATGTCGGCAAACCCTTCAGGAATCATGGAAAGGTGCCACTCTGAAACATATTAATTAGCCTGCTTGCCCAGAGTGAGTGCTCTGGCTTAATGCCTGCGTTTTGGTGCTGCATATATTCCAAAGAGAGTAGTAACACAAAGTGAAATCAGGCCCAGACCAAGGGATTACAGTTGCTCAGGCAGGGATGAAGGTTACCCAGGCCTCGGCCGTGGTGCTAAGTGCCCTGTGGTCCCTCATTGAAACAGAGGCAAAAGATCAGGAATGTCATTACTTCTCAGCTCCCCTGGCTTTGGGACATAACAGTCATAGTACTTGATTTGGGAAATCTCTTTACTCCCACTGTGAAAATATGTCCCCTTTTGCTGCCATAAATATTTGTTCAAGGCTTTCCAAAGTAAAGTTGAGGATTACAAAGTTTCTTTCATAACATAGGGACCTTTTATCCCTTAGACAGTTTCTTTGAACTAGAAGACAAATTTGAAACAGAATAAAGGAGGAGGTAGATGAAATAGATACAGAAAAGATATCAGGGATTAGTCAGCCATATAACCAGTGCTTGAATATAATTTTAAACTCCTTGATCTTAGATATTAGATGCAAAGGAACATTATCTGGCTTTTTATCCCTTTCCTTTTCTTCTTCAAAATGTAGTTCTCGCTTGCAGGACATATTTTTTGCCTGGATTATTTCAGGGCCAGAAAAAATAAACTCTATACAGGTCGTTCAGAGATAGAATATGTGAGCATGGTGTAGGGAGAAGACCAAAATTAAGACCTTAAGGATGAATCTTTAAGTCTTTTGGCTTACCTCAGGTCACACATAATGTATTATTTACAGTTGCCATATCATTTACATGAAAATGCAGTTCCTCAGGAGATTTTTAGGTAAATTTTAATAATTTAATGTATCTAAACACTATATACTTAGACTATTCTCAGAATTAAATAATTACAACAAAGACAGGGAAAGTTACTCCTAGAACAGTTCCATGCATTTCAGCCAGTCGGTTTGCAAAACTCCTACTAAGTTGTCAAAATATATGGTGACAAATGCAGGAGCCACTTTCAGGGTCAGAGCCCTGCACACTTGGTGAGATATATCAAGTTTATTAGTGTATGGACAAGAAGCCTTAAATCTTATAGCCAAGAGGCTAGGTTCAACCTATAAATGTGTTTGTTCAACCTGTACACTGTTAAACATTTTTTGATGCATTTAAAAAGTGAGAGATTTTACACAAAATCTATATTTCTGGCTTCTCCTAAAAAGTTGGGTGATCTGTCATTCTTGGGGCTATATTTCACACAGAAAAATCTGCAAAAAACTCAATGATATACTCTTTTGGTATGCCACATCCCCCATAGCTTCCTATGCTATTACATCTGGCCCAAGGCACTCATTGCAAATGCTCCATAAATAGATGAAAAATGAACTTCTAGATAAATTTCTTATTTTGTAGGTAGTGTGAATTGTTTTCTGTATTTCTTAGCCTGGCTTAACAGCCATACACATAAACACAAACACACAACATAGTTAAAAGGGCAGGTATGATTGCGAGTATGGAAATGATAACTAAAAGATGGCTCTACCAGTAAGCCAGTTGCATGTTTTGGAAAATTTTCTGTGCTCTTTCCACATTTAAGAAACTATCTGTAAAATATTGAATGAGCTTAGATAGCTTCCTAGCTTGCCTCCCAATTTAGTGTTTTTGCTTTATCAAGAGGAAAATTTATTTTCTATTTTAGTGATTCAATTTGATTTTCACTATTAAAATTAATTGGATCATATAATTAAACTGAAAACAAAATTAAGAGTCTAGCTTCTCATTTTATAGATAGGAAAAACTGAGGAGATCATGCAAATAAATAACAAAAAACGCATTAAACGCAAGCAGGAGGTATGTTCAAAAAGCTATGTTAAAACAGAAGGGAGGAGACATTCTTTATTTTATCAAAAGTATCATTTTCTCCAACCTGCTGTTTTATCCATAGGAGGGTTCATGAGCAACATGGCTGGGATGAGACTCAAAAATGACCTTACCCAGACCATTGACCCAATTATCCAATCTGGAACATTACTTAGTATTCCCCAAACTTTTATTGTAATAAGCCTTGTATTACTTGGGTATATAGCTTTCTTTTCTAGCACATAGTAAAAAAAACAAATTAATGAGATAAAATCTCACTCTGTTGCCCAGGTTGGAGTGCATTGGCATGATCACGACTCACTACAGCTTCAAACTCCTGGCTCAGATGATCCTCTCACCTCAGTCTCCCAAGTAGCTGAGACTATAAGCATGTGCCACCACCTCTAACTAATTTTTCCATTTTCTTCTAGAGAATGGAATTTTGCCATGTTGCCAATGCTGGTCTGAAATTCTTGGGCTGAAGCATTTTGCCTGCCTTGGCCTCCCAAAGTGAATAAACTTTTAAGAGCAAGAATCACCCTTCTTCTTTTTTTCTCTCTTTCTTTTTGTATGTATGTATGTATGTATGTATGTATGTATGTATTTATTTAAGACAAGGTCTCACTCTGTTGCCCATGCTGGAATGCAGTGGTGCAGTCAGGCTCATTGAAGCCTTGACCTCCCAGGCTCAGGTGATCCTCCTGCCTCAGCCTCCCAGGTAGCTGGGACTGCAGGCACACACCACCATGCCCAGCTAATACCCTTCTTTTTATTTCCCATCTCAAGGCTCCATTTTTAGCTTTGCACAAACTAGATATTCAGTAAATATTTGCTAAATCTGAAGAGAAACTTCCAGATCGATAAACCATAAGGACATTTTGATTTGGTCCAAATAATTAATAATGCGATACCATCATGTGCTTGAGAATCAAAAACATAGTTTTGTCTTGAGTAATATATCCCATTTTGCTGCACTGCAGTTCAGCTCAGTAAATCTTCACTATGCATTTCCTATGTGCAAAATATGTATTAAATACTATGGGGCAAAATTTCCTAAACCTGACTGGATCGTTAGCATTACCTGAAGAGGTTTTAGAAACATAGATTCTGAAGCCACACCTCTAGAGATTCTGATATACCTAGGCTTGGGGACTCTACATGTGTTTTTAAGTTCCCCAACTGATTCTGACCATTACTAGGTTTAGGAAATATTGCTTACGTAATATATAGTTAAAGAATATAATTGCTAATTACACACTTCATTCTGAGTTATGTGATCTAAATCTCAAGACCTTAGCCACTTCCTTTCAGAGGAGAGTAAATAGAAGTTGCTAATCTCTTAAAACCATCTACAAATTTATTAGTGTCTGAAGTTTGGAATATGTGAGTAAAAAAAAATAAGAAAAATTAAGTTACATAAAATGTTAAATATTGTCTATCTCTGTGGGGAGAGAAACTACTATTTTTTCCTCATTAAGATAATTCAGGAATATTAGCAGTAGCAATGGAAGGGGCCTGCTACCTTATCTCTTGACAAAAATACACTATTACCATGGCAACCACTGAGATGGGACAAGATGTCTCCTTAGAGGCAGAGAATAGAACCAAGCATTAGTTGAGGAAAAAAGTCCTAACTACCAACAAATGATACTCTTAGCTATATTTGTATAAGCTCGGATTGTTTTAGTTAAGGATTCTAAATTAAATAACTTGAAACACATTACTATGCCCCCATAAACAAATGCAGGAGTATAGTAACTCCCCACGTTAACTACCTATATGTGGGTTTTGTGTATTCACATTAACCAATTTGAATATTTCTATTAAATCACTTGGTCCAGAAAATCAAACCAGTTTTGTCATGTAAAACAAAATAAGAAAGAAAGCAGATGCAGTGCTTTTTTTTTCTAATGATAATAAAAATGACAACTTCCATTTAATGGGGACTTACTATACCAAATATTTTATGCATATTATGTCATTCATTTCTCATAGCAGCACCACAAAGTAGATATTATTGTTATTGTCTCATCTTTTAGAAAAGGACACTTTGTTTTAGAGAGGTTAGGTAATTTACCCACCATCATAGAGCTAGCAAATAGTGGAGCTAAGAGGAAATATTTCTGACGTTGATTCTTAGAATCTCATCTTCCAAAATAAAAACACATAGTTTGTACCACAAGATATATGAACTGTGGTCTTTATAGCCCAGTGTTCTCTCTCAAAGGATATTAGAATCTCTTTGTGGAAGAAGGTTGTTGTTCCACTGCATTGCACCGCATTGCCCTCAAAGGTTTGTACTATACAATCTTGTCAGTTCTTTAATCTCCTCTTAAATTTATGTAATTTATTGATTATTCTCAGGTATACAGTCATGTAATAAACACTGGTGTACCAACCAAGTGCCAGGCACTATACTTGCCACTGGTCATGTAAAGGCATAAGGCAGCCTCGGAACTAAAACAGCTCATAATCTAGTGATAAAGACAGAAGCATGTAGATAATCTTAATATAATGTAATGTAATGGAGTTGCACAATAGAAAGAGGAGTTTGCAAAGGTGAAGATGGACAGAGAAGCCCTCACAGAAGCGATGCTTTGAATTGGGTCTAGTAGTGAGTAGGATTGGGCAGCAAGACGGGAGAATGGCACTTTAAGCTGAAGGAACCACACTTATATACAGGAATGCAGTCACAAATGGCTTGATATTGGGAGTCTGCATCCCAACCTTTGTCTAAATTCTAAATCCTATTGGACTTTAGTGGGCAATAGGAGAAGAGGGAAAAGTGAGATTGAAGAAGTCAGTAGCAGTCATGGGTTTATACACTACTATTGCAACAACCATTTTTTATTTACTTGACAATATGTGCCTGGGACTGTGTCAAGTACTTTACATACATTGTTCTATGAGGGAGTTTACAGTTGAAATTGCAGCTCAGAGAGATGAAGTATTTTTTCCTACGTCACATAGCTTGGATATAGGTAGAATTTGAATGCAGATCTGGTTGGTCTTCAAGCATGCATTTCTCTTCTCTATATCACATACAGGTGTTTGGAGATTATTTCCCTATAAGCAATAAGAAGCCATTTGAGAATTTCACACTGCCATGCCATATGATCAGATTTGCATTTTGGAAGGATTTCTTTGGCAACAATGTAGAGGATGAACTGATAGTGATACAGGACTAAGAAGCCAATTAGGAACTTAACTACAATGGTTCAGATGAGGAAAAAAAAAACACTTGGTTAGTAGTTCTCATAGTCAGCTGTTCATTGGAATCATCTGGGAAATATTTTAAACTGCAGTGGTCCTTAGGTATCCATGTGATAATAGTTCCAGGATGTGGACCCTGAGTGCAGACACAAAGGGCCGAGTGACTATAATGCCTGGGTACCACACTCAGATTCTCTTTTAATTGGTCTGGAGTGTGATTTGGCCATTAGGATTTTTAAAGCTCCCCGGGTGATTATATTATGCAGCTAGGGTTGAGAACAATAGGTCTTGGCCAAGTCAATGGGGACAGAAATAAAGAGATAAGCTTGAGTATTATTTAGAAATTAGGCTCAACAGGACTTAGGGTCAACAAGACTTGGCGGTTGATTGGATATGTGGGTGGTGGTGATGGGGGTGAAGCTTTGAAATAAATCCTAGGTTTCTCATTTAGAGGACTGGGAAATTAGTGGCACCATTAGCCAGGATAAAAAATACAAGAGTAAGAGAAGATTTATAAACTCTGGAAGTAATAGACCATAGAATAGAATAAATATGTTATATATACAACAAATTTTGAAAATATTTGTAACAGACCCAGATTTTTTTTATCAAAGTGAGAAAATATAATTTTTAAATCTTTTGAAACTGAATTCTACCCTGCTCTCCTCTCTCTGGTGTTGACAACCTCATTTACCTTCTCTCTGGGCAGCCTCACCTTTCCTGCAGCTATAAAGATCACAGAGAGTGGGTCAATGATGGTGGTGGGCTATCACAACTGCTACAACCCCAGCGACTTCAATTCAAGTCACAAGCACTACTAAGGGAGTGAGCGCCACTTGTCTCCTGTGTGAAGGACCAGTCCTAGTGATAATGCTGACCGCAGATAAAGAGAGAGCAACTACCTGAATCAGCTAACACTGAGTTATTTACATCTACAAACGACTGGGTCAACAGGAGAAACAACAGCGTTTAATACAGTGGTTCTCCTCTTGGCTGCATGTTGAAATCACCTAGAAAGCTTTAAAATGTAGTGATGCCTAGGTTTCATTACTAGGGTCTTTCATTTTGTCTACGGTGCAAATTGGACATTGTGATTTTCTTAAATGCATGGGAGTTTCTTAATGCTTGGGTTATGCTAATGTACAACTGAGGTTGAACCATTGCTTTAGTACCTTTATGTACCTTTCAAGAGAATGCATTCATGTTAGCAAGTAGGTTGTTGTGGGATAATTCAGAATGGCCAGAGAATGCCTTTGTTTTATGTGAGGTTAGCAAAAACTACCATACCCATTAACATTTTTGCAAGCAGTATACTCTTAATGGTCAAAAGTTCATATATAAACTTCCAGTTATCAGTGCCAAATGCTATAATTTTTGACTTTTCAAATGGAAATTAACTGCCTGCATTCCACTTCGTGATAACAGTCAGAGTCTACTTAGGGAAAATAGACTTATGCCCGGTAGTATAGCAAAAGGAATTGAATGTGGATACTAGTTTAGAAGTGTTGGAAGTGCTGAAAAGAAAAACAGTCTGGGCAGGCAACTCGGAGATGGACAAAAAGAAGCTACACACCACCTTGTAGAGCTTGAGGGATAAAGGAGAGAACATTTTTACAGTCATCCCTCGGTATCCATAGGGGATTGGTTCCAGGACCCCTACAGATACCAAAATGTGCGCATGCTCAATTCTCACAATTGGCTCTGTGGAACCCATGAATACAAGAAGTCAACCCTCCATATCTGAAGGTTTTGCATCCTGAAAACACTGTATTTTTGATATGCGTTTGGTTGCAACCATGCATGCAAAATCCAAGGATATAAAGGAGCTGGCTGTATTTATTTTTAAGTAGACCCATACAATTCAAACCCAGGTTGAACCCAAGTGTCAACTGTACTAGCAAGTAAGAGCTTGGGCTACCTTTGGGAGCTGAGGTCTTCAAAGGAGCTGCTTCCCAACAGCATCTGGAACCATAGAGATGCAGCCTCTGCTGGAGATGCTTTCTAAAGCTGAGAGAAGAAAACTCTCCTTTCTCCCCTTTACTTGCTCTTCAGTCTCCTACCTGTGACTTGCGTTGGCTGAACCTAATAGGAAGCCAGTTGGTATGGAATCCTGGGATGCATAATCTGCAGGGTTTATCATCCTGTAATATATTGCAGAGCTGAAAGCAAGCAAGCAAGTGACTGGGACTAGGATTCTGAGCCAGATTTGTCCCAGATTCTGGCTGTAGTTACATTCCATTCCTGCTGGTAAGTATATGTAGGATAAAATACAAACCAAATGAAAAATTCTGATTTTTTCTTCTTTATTCCATGTACATAGGAACAATTATTCTAGACATATATTAGTAATTGTGCGTACATTACCAGCTCTTCAGCTGAGATGTTCAAACTTGCAGAATGTATTTATTCCAATATAAAACATGAGAAAAATCTTTTTGACATGCATAAAAGAACAGACATGGATACAGATAAAACAAAGGACAGAACTTTGAATAGGTGTGTCTCAGCTTGCAGAATTTCACTGTTACTGAACAGTTAGTGGTAGCATAACAGCTGCATTGAGGATGCTATTTTCGTACAAATAGCAAGTCTCATTTCCACAAGCCAATTCACAGAGATAGAATTTAGACAAATCGTTTTTCCCCATACAAAAACTGCTTTGGTTATATGTACTGAAAAACAGTTAAGAGTAGGGTTGTGTTTATGCAAACCTGCCACTGAGGGAACCATATAGCTTCAACTCTAAGACCAACTTTCTACCTGTTGGTGGTCCTGCTCTACTATTTAGAAAGGTCCTGTTTATCCTCAAATAATATTCTGGTTAAGATAGATGAGACTGGTTCCAAATGGACCCTCTGGCTGAAATATTGGTTAAAAGCACACCCTCATGAATTTAAAATGAGCCATGGACACAGATCCAGCACCTGTATTACTTTACTAAGACAGCATTGGTCTGAGTGAGGTGGAAAAATTATTATTTTCTTATCCTTCCTTAAACTGTAAGAACCGTAAGAAGTATTAGAGAGAACAAAATAACTTTGGGAGGATTCTAATTTAGTCTTAGGTATCTATTCATGAGTCTATTCTGATTGAGATGATTGTTACACTGGATTAAATCAATTATTTTACAGTGCTTTTTGAAATTTAAAAACAAGATTTCTCCTGAACTTGGTGGTTTGCCTCCCTGAAAGCTCACCTTGAAGGGTGTAGGGAGCTCACACAAGTGGGCAGCAAAAGGGAGGCTTCCAGCTGCAGAGCAAGCAGAATAACACATTAAGCAGTAGTCTCTTCTGAAAATCTAAACATGGAATAATACTTCCTCTGAAAAAAGTCAGTATAGGCCAACCAGTAACCACGGCCATGGCCACATTTGGTGATCAGGGATCTTTGCAGTTGAGGCATTACCTCTTGATTGGGAGCCCCTTATCATGGATAATCTGATATTAGAAGACAGTCATAGGATAATACAGGTAAGTACCACCAATGCATTGCAAATTCTAACATCAAGATGCACATGGCCTTCCCCTAGTCTGTTCCACATACAGCATTTATTCGGGCAGTTCTTCAAGAATACATTTTCTCCTGATCTTCAATTTCAAACAAACCCATAGGGTGAAATGGTTAGGTTCGGGCAAAAAGATGGCATTCTCTTTTAGCATCTCATGGATCACAGAAGATCTCCTTCAAATCCTGGACTCCAGAAAGAGAGCAAGTCCTTGTCCTGACAAGTTGATTTTCTTCACTTAGACTCAACCAATAGAGATAAAGCATAGAGGCACTTGGTGCAATGTATCTTAGTGGCAGGATTATTATGTCCACCTGAAGGCTTGAAGGGTTGTGTGCTGGTGCAGGATCTTGCATGGAGTGTGTGTCTAAGTTTTGCATCCTAAACACTGAAGGGTGTGTGAATTGCCAAGAATACCTGATCTGGTCCAACCTAGCAAATATCCAATAGGATTTTTCACTGGTTTTCTGGCTTGTTGTAATCCTTATTTTAATGAAGGCAAAAAGTAAGGTTTCAGGACATTAAAAAATTTAATGTTCTTAAAGGTTTTAGTCAGTTGTATCCTGAACACCCTCTTTCATCTCTTTCTTGCTCGTGCACTTGGGAATGACATGGATGGTGGCAGAATTATTGTGTATTAAATAATTTAGTGATTTATTTTATACCACAGCATCTACATGGGTCCCTCTCTCCCTGGCAATGAAAACAGACAATACTTGCTGATAAATAAAATCATTCAGAAGTTTCTTTGTCACTAAATTGAAACAGCTTTCCTCCAAGGATAGTCTTCTCTTCATCTATAAATTTACATATTTATACAAAACCCATGATCATTTTAATCTTTGTTCTCTCTTTTGACTCCACCCAGGTTTTCAGTGAAAAATTCCCTAATTCAGTGTTGCACTTAGGCTTTTACTGATGTGACATTGCAAGAAAGGAGGTCACTTGTTGTCCTTGATAATCTCATTTGGCTTCAGCATAGTTCTTTGAAGTAATTCCCTTGCTAGCTGGTTGTATTCCAAATGTGTACAAACCATATTTTTCCTTTTAAATCTAAATCATATAAAGAGATAGACTCTACTTTCTATTATATCATAATATCTCTTTGTATCAAATTGATACCAATATTTCATCATCCTTGAACTTTTGATTCCATTTTAAGCTTAAGTTTTCTTATCTTCAGATGTTAAAGTCTTCTCTTGTGTAAAATTCTGTCTGAACTTGAACATATTAATACATTGTGTGGTCAATTTTGCCCCACATAATTTTACTCTTCATTCTTCAACATTCTTTCATTAAACTTCTTTATCGTTTAAACCTCATTTTCATAGTAGTTCAGTGGACTCAGCCTTAGTGTAGCATTTTTCTTTTAAGGACTGTGAAGTTTTCAAACCCTGAATCTTTTCTAACCAGCTTGATGACCAAGAAACAATTCAGACCAATCTGTATGCCAATTATTTACAGTAGAGTGGTAAACCAAAGAGCTGTGGGAAGTCATTGATACATACCACACCAAGAGATATTGAAAAATCTATTAGACATTAGTAGACATTGTTAAAAAAAATGAATTATTTCAAAATGACCACCCTTTCAGAACCATGGACAGGTATACTGACCCGCCCCTACCCCCACCCCAGCCTTGTGCTGATCTCAAAAGTTGGGATTATAAAGTGAAAAATTTAAATAAATTCTCTTGGTTACATAGCCTTGCTTAGTGCTTTAACATTTTAAATGTCTTAGTTATCCTTTCAAGAGGACTATACAGGAGATTGGAGCCTGAGCTACTTTTTCAGAAAGTTTACCTAGGAACCTGAAGTAGAAGTCTATTAACAGTAGATTGACAATGCACACTACCATCTTAGAGGCCTCATGGCTGAGAAGCCTTGTCTGAGGATTTATGTATTTGTATATTTCTCAAAGAGCCTAATATCCTGAGAAAGTTTAATGGCCTTTGGCTTTGACCTAGTGACAGTAAAGTTTGTTGCTTAGTCATTTCACTTAATAGAATGTTATAATTCTATGCAATTATGTATGAGTACATTAAAATAACTAAAGAGAGGGAAGTGGGAAAGGTAAAAAGGAGAAGTGTAAATAATCTTTTTTTTTTTTTTTTTTTTTTTTTTGAGACGGAGTCTCGCTCTGTCGCCCAGGCTGGAGTGCAGTGGCGCGATCTCGGCTCACTGCAAGCTCCGCCTCCTGGGTTCACGCCATTCTCCTGCCTCAGCCTCTCTGAGTAGCTGGGACTACAGGCGCCCGCCACGACGCCCGGCTAATTTTTTGTATTTTTAGTAGAGACGGGGTTTCACCGTGGTCTCGATCTCCTGACCTCGTGATCCGCCCGCCTCGGCCTCCCAAAGTGCTGGGATTACAAGCGTGAGCCACCGCGCCCGGCCAAGAAGTGCAAATAATCTTGAAGAGGTAGTTAGCGATTTGTGGTCAATTTGATCTATAATGTCATGAGAGCCAGTGAAAGAAAAAAATAATGTGGTCAGTAATATTCAAAGAAAGGTTATTTTCCCTCTGTCACTAGGCATGTGAATATTTCCCTGCTAGGTAAAAATCATCTGAAACAGCATTTATTAGATCCTTTATGGTTTTCTGATGAACTATTATCATCCAAGATAAAATGTGAGCAAAGGAACCTGGATTAGGTTCTTGGCATATTCCATCTAACATTTTATACTGGATTTCTATAATTCACCTTCCCTCTCCTAAATAATCACCTCTCTCCCACCACCTACTCCCCACTGTAATTATATTCCTGTGGATTTTGTAACTGGGAATGCTCCCTTTTATGTGAAAATGTAGCTGGTGTCTCTTTGGAAAGGATATAAGACTAATTGGCTACTTTGGCAATCACTTAGTCCTGAGTCTAGCAGGAAGAGCTGGTTTCTGGCAGGAAAGAGAATTAAATGCTCAAATTCCCAAGCTGTCAGCTAGCAGATGTATGTTCAACTAGGAGAACAAAGAACCTTCTGGAACAACGTTGAGAGCTCTGGGTGTGTTGTCAGTTGGAAAGAAATTTGACTGTTTCATCTCAGAAGCAAATGCTCAACTCCATGTGCTCTGACTTTCTGCAACAGTCCCCTCACCTCACCTCTCCAACCCATGGCTCCTGCCTGCTGAGAAAATATCACTATAAATAGGACACATATGGCTACAAATTCAAATTTTCACCCCTACCACATGTCTGTGCATCTTTGTCATTGAGCTAATTGCATTAGGCAGCATCAGGTGCTTCCCACCTGGCCTTTTTTTGTGGTTGGGCTATAATCCTATCTCCCTGTTCCCAATGCCAGGCTCAGGTAGACCACTGACTGTCTTCTGGCCCCAGGCAATGGCAAGAGTCCAGCATTCCCTGCAAAAAGAGCCAACAACCTGTTTCCAGGCATTTGATTTCTACGAGGATAAACTCCCTTTTCAGTATATTTTGCCTTTAAGGTATCAGGGGGAATACAATAGATGGGTATAGCTTGAAAAATCTCTAGATATTATTCATGTCATGCTATTTTCAGCAGACCTATAAACTGTTTATGATTTTTTTCTACTTAGTAAAATCTTTGATACCTTCAAATCTTATCCACAGTCCAACAATTTCTCACCACCTCTGTTTGTGACTCCTATTGTCTAAATCACTATCAAATCTCACCTGTATTAACGTCCTTGTCTAACTTGCATTTAGAGTCTACCTTTGCTCCACATCAGTCTAATCTCAACCAATTCTGTCATAACCTATCACATCTCTGCTTAAAAATCCAGCAATGGCTTCCCAGCATACTCAGAATAAAAGCTGAAGTCCCTCAAGTCATTCATAATATTTTGTATGACCTGGCTACCATCAACTCTCTGGCCTCAACCCTTATTTTTCTCCTATGTTACTGATGTTTACTAGGCATGCTTTCACCACCCAGATCTTTAACTGGCTGTTTCCTTAGTTTTAATTGCATTTCCCTGAGAGTCACATGGCTTACTTCCTCCTTTGCAAATTCTTCCTTCCGCACTTTTTTCTCCTTAGTGTTTATCTCTATATATTTTAGTTATTTATATTGTTTATTGTCTTTTCCACTATAATGCAAGCTTCATTTCCCCCTAAATTCCATGTTTGCCCTGTGATTTTTTTCTTCATCTTATTAGTATCTGGCATTCTTTGAAGAAATCAGCTTGACATTTTTGCCTCAAAGCTATCACTTGTATCCCTCTCCCTGCTCAAGGCACATCTTCAGTAGACTAAACAAATATCAGAATCACACACACACACACACACACACACACACACACAATCCTGTATACTAGTAAAGGAGTGGGAAGGAAAATATTCTAAGATAAAAGAATAATAAGTTTTTACACAGTAATTCTGTTTAACAGGTAAAGAAATGCAGGATAACAGAAGGCAGAAACCTGATTTATTGCAGAAAATGGATGGGAAAAATTCTAAACACAACAGATGAACCCCAGAGCCCTGCTGTGAAAACAAGGAATTTCAATTCTGGTCAAATTCTCAACAGTGGCGTAACTCTTAGGAAATCTCAGACTTCCCAGTATTCAGATACTTCCTGTCTAGGTCTACTTTTCTGCATATTCCTAGATTTTTATCTATTCAGACATGCGTCTGGGTGACAGTCATTATAAGTCAGATAGGAAGGATTGTCTTTCCTTATGTCTCCAGGCCCTTAGGGATTAAATAGACTTTATTGGTTATATAACCATCCTTTAACCTGCAACTTTGGGGCCACAGCCTTTTTTTGAGGCTTATTCTGGGAAAATAAACAAATAAGAGGGGCCCTTATTAGACTTTTTTCCAACTTAAAGAATATCCTTATGCATAATACTCCATAGGAGTCTCAATGCCAATTAGTTGGTGCAAAAGTAATTGCAGTTTTTGTTATTACTTTTAATGACAAATAAAATTAATTTGTCAAACATTTTTACAACAGTTGAGAACTCAACTAGCTGGGATAGAGAAATAAAAATTTTATTTTAATGACAAATAATTGTTCACACACTTTTACATCAGTTGAGAACTCAACTAGCTGGGATGGAGAAACTCGTGTCAAACACTACCATTCTGACTTAGAATAGTGGTCTTTATATTTTTCCTCATAAATCCTTTCCAAAATTTTGAGAAATAATTTGTCTCCTCCAAAGTTTGTTTGCAGGAAAAAATCATCAAATTATTAAGTAGTTGTAAAGCATTTAACTTCTGGCACATTGTAAAAGTTGGACTTTAGCAAATAAAACTATTACAACTTTCTTCTAAGTATTTTATGAGAAATCAAATGCCATATGATAACCACCATAATCCATTTAAAATGTATTTGTAAATTCTTCCTTAACATTTAGAAATTTTCATTCTTCCTTCTTTTTTTGTGAACTCATATTAACATTTTACTATACTTCCTAGATACTTATTTTTATGTAATATATTTTGTGCTTAAAAATTATTTTGTTTCTCATCATACCATGCTTACATGTAATAAATTGCACATATAGTTTTAAATTTTACTTTTTAATTATCTCTAACCATGAGACTTTAAGTGTTGTGGTGTTTTTCTGGGTTGAGTTACCAATATAATTTTTAATAATACAGTCTTCTTCAAAATAACAAAAATATTAATTTTTTTGCAAATTAAACATAAAAGTAAGCTTTTAGTGAAACAGCTTCTTGAAATGAGATGAACAATAAAATCTCCTTAGGCTTTTAGTGAAAAAGAATAATGTTTACTGCTAGAGAATAATGTTTTCTACTAAAAAATAATTACATATTATAACATTAAACATTGTATAAAATGAAATTTTATGAAGATTAACTATAATAGGAGTACTTTATATAATATTATATATACAAGTTTCTAGCCCCTGTTCCAAGAGATTTTAATTTAGTTGTTTGCTGCCTATACTTTGAACAACACTGGCTTTGTAGAACCTATTAAATATTTGGGTCCTAATTCTAAGTGCAAACAAGAGCCCTTGAAAGTTGCTACGTTAAGGATTGATGTGATCAGAAACTGCAGAAAGAGCAAATGAAGAGTGGATTGTTTTGGGCTAAAAGAAGCAATAGGGATACCAGTTATATTATTTCAGTAGTCCAGGTGGGAGAGGATGGTGCTGGTATTGGTAATGGAGAGAAGCAGGTGCCAAATACATCCTGGAGATAAAATTAAACACAATATGATGATTAATTGAATGTGGGAAGTCAGGTAGAAGTGAGTGTCAAAGATGACAGGTTTTTGGCTTAAGAAACTGAGTGATGATATCATTTACTGAAATATGGAATACCAAAAGTGAAACAAGTTGAGGAATGCATACAGGAAGATCATGGTTTCCAATTTGGATATGTCTGTTAGACACCCATGAAGTTGTAGTTGGTTGGTTACACGAGCATGGAGCTCAGAAAAATAGTGCAAACCAAAGCAACGGTTCTTCAATTTCAGTAAGCATCAGATTCACCTGTGGAGATTGTTAAAACATAGATGACTGGACCTCACTCCTAGAGTTTCTTATTTTGTAACTAGGGGCATGGGGAATAGAGAGGTGAGAATTTGAATTTCTAATAAGTACCCAGGTGGTGCTCTTGCTGCTGGTTCAGGGACTGTATTTTGAGAACCACTGAGGTAGATCTTTATATTTGGGACTCTTTAGTGCATGAGATTGTATGGGGACCCATAGGAGTAGATGAGATGACTCACAAAGGGGAGCATAAGTAAGCAAAAAAAGTGAAGCTTTGGTGAACTTCAAAATTTAAATTACCAGTGGAGGATTTAAGAGCTCCCAAAAGAAAGAGACAAGACTGAGAAGTATGAAGAAAGTTAGGTGAGAGGTGTTAGTTCACCCAACTTCTTATAAGTCTTTGTAGCCCTACAGAATTTGCCATAGCTAGTTCTAAGGAAACTCATTAAAACAATGAATAAATGTACTCTGGAAATATACCACCATCTGGGAGTACAGCATCCAGCAAAATCACTGAGGATTGTCAATATGCAGACAATCTTTGATATAGCCATCACTTAATCTTATCTGGCCCACTGGATTCTGTTTCTATTATGTCTGTATTTAGTGGTGAGCTCCCTCTGCATCCTCAGGATGTTAAAGATGGTGTTTGGTCCCAGAAGGAAAAGCAACTACCCCATACCTCCTCCCTGCCTCCTTACTGGGGAACCAATAGTTTCCCTGACACGTGACAGTTTTGTTTGTTCGTTTTTACTGTTTCTTGGTTCAATCAACCTGACAGCTGACACTTTTTTATTGTTTCTAGTTTGATCAATCTTTTTCTGATAAAGTAAAAAATATTAGCCATAGGGTTTATATATTCGCTAATAAATTAATTGAGGCATATCCGAACAGGAGACTCAAGTGAAATTGACTTCAAATTCCATCAGGGTCTTTTGTAACATCAAGGAAGCCCATCTGGTCTCTTGGGCCATGCTCTCTTCATAGTTTCTGGTGACACCTGCTGTGTGACTAAAATTCCTCACACCTGTTGCATGACTGAAGTCCCTGGTAGAGAATGTAGAGTTATTTCTACTATCATCAACTCCCAGAGGCACAGGGAGAGTTCTGTTAGTGGTCTACTCCTTCACAGTCACAAGGCTATTCTGAGGATAATTTTAGCATCTTTCATCATGGGAAGAAATCACTTGAGCTCCTGACATTTTCTGGCTCTTTGTAACCCTGAAGGCCAGGACTGCCCACACATAGCAGGTGATTTGCCCACACAGAACAAGCACAAAGCAAATAACCTCTGTCTTAATACTAACCTCCACCAACCATATTTTCTGATGCTTCTCTGGGTACCAATCTGTTTTTCCACTCTCTGGACCCTGCCTACCAAGCCTTCCTCATACATGGATGGAACAGTCTGCCAGCTTACGTATCTACCTCTTCACTATTGGGACCACCCACCTAGCCACCTGCCTGCCTGCCCACCTGCTTGCCTGAACTATGGATCTGGCTTTGTCTGCTCCTCTGACGCATTATGATTTTTAATAGAATGAGCTTTGCAGTGTGCAATTTAACCCACAGCATCTCATTTTTCTTAAAGTTTCAATTACAAGTAACAAGTGTGACAATCGATGTTCTCCTGCAATTCATGTTATGCAATAAATACAAAAATCTTTTTTTGTAAATTGGGAAACTTAAAAATATAGCTCTAATACAATATGTATAGGATTTCCATAGCAAACATTTATACATTATAAATGATTCTTTTATACTATGAGTCATTTCCCCAATGTATATTTTTCATACATTTAGACTGAATTTTATTAAAGTAGAACACTACAGTAACCTGAGAATAACTTGTGTCATTGATAATCCTTCTTGTCTACAGAAGGAGAATAATTCCAACCTAACTGGGTTATAGTACTTGTTACTATAAAACCTGTACATAGTGGAGAAATTCCTCTCTACGGCTCCTCAGTTCTACAAGCATACACTGTATTAAGTACCAAATTGGTGTCTCTGGATGATACAAATGTCAAGAGTAATAAACTTCTACATTGATGACGTTTTCTGCCTGAAGATCCAATGTATCCAAAGTAACACCAGGACTCTATACATAAAACAACCAGAATGTGGCACAATTAAACCAATCATTTCTGCCAAGTTAATGAATATGCCAACTGATAATGAAAAGTCCATCTGCAGCAATTGGTACTGTCTGAAATGAATGTATCAGCTGTGCCCCAGTTCAATGCAGGGGCTGAATATAGAAATGGCCTAGATACTGCCAACATTTTTTTCCATACAAAGAAGACTATGATTCTGTTTACATGGCAGCAAAAGGAGGATATTCTTTCCTTCTTAGGGTCATCAGGGTGCCCCACATTTGCCAATGACTCTGCATGAGAAAATCCTTTGAATTCACCATTTTTGAGATAATTTTTAAAGTAAAACCAGCCAGTTCCCCACCCCCACCCCCAGATCTAGGTTTCTGGGAGGGAAAATTACTCAACCCTGGAGTTTAACTAATAATGTGGTAGGGCCAGGGCAAACATGGGGTTAACCCACCATGGAAGCTGCATATGAGCAGAAATAATAGATAGACAAGTAATCAACAATCATCAACTGCTCAATACTTAAGTATACCTATATAAGTAAATTTACTTTAAAAATACTAAATTATTACCATTCTGTGGTCAGACATTATATCCAATATATCTTTATAAGTCCTGGTAGCACCCTCCCCCCACCATAGAGCACTACACATAACAGATGCACAATCTTTAGGACAAACATAGACTGTCAGAGTTGAACCCCAGGAAACTCCTAAAAATGTTTCAGTCCAAAATTTTTCTGAAATATGAATTCTTTTAACTATCTCACACAAGGCATCTGCTGAGTTTCTGCATGGGTACTTCCAAAGCTAAGTAACTCATTGTCTCCTGGGCACACTCATTTAGTTGTTGGGAAGTTTTAATTCACTTAAGGAAGAAATAAAACACAGGCAAAATGTAAAAAGTCACAAGTATAGATTTTTGAGATGGACACCACTTTGGTGATAAAAGTCAACATCTTAAACTGCACAATCATTATAATCACCCTTTTGCATGTACGTACAATTCTCTTGCTTCACTCTAGCTTTGTCTTACTCCCTTGGCTAAGCCACAACCCTGGTTAAGTCTATCTCTTCTACTAGTCCATGCCTGCACTGTGCTTCTGATATGCATGAGTAAAATACAAACCTATGCTGACTGGTCACCCTTTAATATCATGAACCTCAGAGGGTCTCTAAGGTTGAACAGCAATCATTCTATTTCCTAAATATTTTTTTTCTTTCACTCTTTGGGATAACTTTCATGTCTCTCTTCTCTCCACAAAACTTGAACACCTTCTCCCCATCCTTATTCACAATGGATCACCTTTCTTCCTATTTCATTGAGAAAATATCTGTAATTGGAAAAGTAATCCCCCAGCAACTCAGCTACATCTACTCAACTACCTACATCTGTGCTCAGAAGCTGTCCTTGTGCCTAACGCCAAACTTTCCACTCGTACTTTATTTCCACCCTCTTGGCCTGCTTAAGAAATTACTTAGAAATTTTTCCTTTTTCTTCATTGTCAATTTCCCTTTCCCTATTGGATCGTTACCATGGGCATAACATGATGCTATTCCTCAAAGTTTAAAATAATCTTCTCTTGATCCCTCTTCCTGTTTTTGCCACTGTCTCATTTTTCTCATTCCTTTTCCAACAAAACTCCTTGAAAAAATTGTCTATACTATCTAGCTCCAATTTTTCCCCTCCCATATTCTCCTCAAACCGCTTTAGTCAACTTTTACCTATTTTATCACAGGGAATATTTTCTTAACAAAGTTACATTGCAAAGTACATCTTTCCTTCACTGTTAACCACCTCTCAGTGGCATTTGACATAATTGATTACTGTCTTCTTCCTTCAAACATTTTCTTTACTTGCTGAGGTAGCTTATCTCCAAAGATAGCTATGATCAATTCTTTCCCTCCCTGTAAGTGCACACCACATCCTCATTGAGAAATGGTGTGCATTCCTCCACTCCCTTAAATCTGGGTTGGGCTGTTTATTTTTGAGAAATAGAATACAGTAGAAATAACACTTTAAGTTCGGATCTAGCCTTTAAGAGAATTGGAAGATCCTGTTTCCTGCCTCCTGTATCCCTGAGTTACCATGTAGAAAAACCAGGAGACACCGTGGAAGAATTACATGTGAGGTGCCAGATATGTGGATAGAGAAGCCATTTTAGCCTATCAGCCCAAATCAGCTGCATCAGATAACTCCAGATCCAGCCAATATCTGACTACACCTGGATGACAGGCATCTAAAGCAACAATCACCTAACTGAGCCCAGTCAATTCATAGAACCCTTACATATAATAATACATTGTTGGCTTAAGACACATTTTGTGTTGGTTTATCACGCAGCAATAAATAGGTCACCACATTTGGCAGGCATGAAGACATGCCTCCAACTAGAGGAAGCTTAATTGGTCAGGGGCCCCAAACTGCTGCCTCTGAAATACACTATCATGTTTACATCAAGACTAAGCTTCCCAAATGGCTAGATATGGCAGGGGAATTAAGCAGACCCATTCCTGGGAGGCACAGCACCCCCCAGATGGATGACTTTGGCTTGAGGACTTTCCAGTGGACCATTGAACCTTCTGTAAACTGCATCCACTCAACTTTCCTTCTCTTCTTCACTCATGGTCAGACTTGCAAGACAGTCTCTCAGATATCCTGGTCTTGTGTGGTTCCCTCCTTTACTTTCACTCACGGACTTTTCCCTAATAAAATACTTGCATATTTAATTCTGTCTTGGCTTCTGCACGGAGGACATGGGTTAACCCACCACACTTGCTTGACACACCCCTACCTCTGTCATCACCCCATTTCAGTCTCTTTGAGTGGTGACTGTTTATCTACCTGAAGTCGAAGTGCTGACATGACCCAGGAATTAGTCTTTAGACTTCTCTTTTCCATACTCATTCCCTTGGAGATCTGGTTCAATCTTATGGCTTTATATACCATCTGTATATTGAAGACATTAACTCCAGACTTAATATCTCGTTCATTCAGATGTCTGATGGGAATCTCTCAAATTTAACATTTCCAAAACTAACATCTTTCCCAAAACTTGCTCCTCATGCAGTTCATTTCAGTAAGGCAATCTTAGCCTTCTAGTTACCGTGGCCATTCTTGGCTCACTCTCTCTCATCACTGCTGGTCATCAGTAGAGCCTGTCATCTATAACTTCTCTCTCTCTATATATATATATATCCACGTGTATATATATGTGTGTGTGTATATACACGCGTATATATGTATATATTTATACACATATATACATATATACACATATATACACACATACATATATACATATATACATATATACATACACACATACACACATATATATGTCTATACACACATACATATATACATATATATACATATATATGTATGTGTGTGTATATGTAATCTGACCACATCTTGCCACCTCCCTTGATCCACGCTAGTCCAATGCATCAACATCTCTCACCTGAATTACTGCAGAAATCTCCAATCTGCTTTCCCTGCTTTTGATCTACCTTCACCTTATTCTCAAAACAGCTGCCAGAGCAATCCTATTAAAAGCTGTCAGATCATATTGTTCTTCTGCCTCAAACCTCCATCTGCTCAAAAATCTTATCTTACTCTGAGCAAAACACAAAGTCCTCATTATGTATAAAACCCTCAAGACAGGGCCCCCAGTACCTCTCTGACTCATCCCCTCTCCTCTCTTTGCTTACTCTGTGCCAATCACAGTTTCCTTGATGTATCTGGGAGCACTTTGCTTGCCCCAACTTCAGAGGGTCTCTGCATTGGTTCCCTTGCAGGGAACCTTCTTCCCTCACTTCTCTCCAGTTTTTATCTAAATGTCAACTTCTCAACTGACCTTCTCTGGCCACTCTCTCTAACTGTAATAACCTTTCCCTAGGACACTTTATATTCCCCACTCCCTATTTTTTCTCCTTAGCAGTTGTTACTATCTAATATTAATTTGTATTTTGCTTGCTTGTTAATTGTCTCCCCCATTATAATGCACACTCAGTGAAGGAAGAGATTTTTGTCTGTTTCATTCTGTGCTGTTTTTCAGCACCTAGAATCCCGTCTGTTACACAGAAGATGTTCAATAGATATTCATTGAATTGATAACTTTGCTAAAATAAAGTAGCATGAGAGCCAAATTTTACTGTCTGGCACATATAAAAATTTCAATAAATATTCATTAAATTAATTAATGAATTCTTTTCCTAAGATGACTTTTAAGAAATGTACATGAGCCAATTTCATTGCAGTGAACCAGAGACACAACATGCTGTTTGCTTCACTGCAATTACACAGAGTATATCATTCTGTAGGTGAATCATAAGCACCATAAAGATTTGGAATCTTTTCATAATGTAGATATTTTCAAAATACTAGTATATTTCTTGACCCTCACATGTAATTTCTGTTGGTCAGTGATTGATTTGATTTCCTATCCTTGACTGCTAATTATAGTAGAATCTAGTTAAGGCAAAACCAAAGGGAAAATTCCCTACCTTATTTCTTGGAAGAAGAATGCAACTGCAACTTAATTTGTTTTTTGGTGAAAATCATTTGTTCAGGTAGAATGTGCAGATTTCAAATAAAGGAGAGAAAGAAAGAAAGGACACGCCTAAAAATTCCAAACTTCTCCCATCTCCTTTGGATGAAGAACAACTTTAGTCACTTGAGCCCTATAGTTTTTGGTGCCCCAAATTCCCCACCTCTTCTTCCCTCTCTTCTTGCCATATATTTAAAACAGCCAAATGCAAAGAAACTCTCCATATTTTCACAAGGGGAAGAAGCTGTGCATTCCTTTTACTGTATTCTGGTATATTTTTAGCAGATCTAAAGAACAGTTTTAGACAATAGCGAAATATGGCTCTTTGAGAACTGGTTATTTAAACCCCTGCTGAATGTATCCTGACAAAAATTAGAGAGTTTTATTAATTAGATAGCCTGAGGAGAGAATTAAATCTTGAGTCACCACCCTGTGTGACAAAATAAGTTGAAATCTTCAAACTTAGCCTTATAATTAGAGGTTCCCAGTGAGAGAGACAGAGTAGTTGCTATTCACATAGAACCTGGCTGGCAGCATGCATTAGTTAGAGAAAACTGCAGCAGCAAGTCCAGAAGGACAAATAAAAAATGGGTGGCATTGAAAATGTTGTGTGCCTGACTTCGATCTCAAAGAAACCAAAGCAGTAAGTTGAAATTTGCTTTGAAAAGCAGGGGCCTGTGACATTGTCTTCCTAATTTATACTGAAGCAGTCATGCCATTATCTGCATAAAGGTTAAAAAAGGAAAAGTTTAATTGCCCCACCACTTTCTGAAGGATAAAAAGGTAGGGATGAGAAATCAATAGAATTATTTCCCAAGCCCAGCAGGCAATATTTTTATCTGATAATTTGTACTAGAGACCTGGTGAATTCCATGCAACTTCAAATATTCTCTAAAATAGAGTGCCACATTGTATCTCCCATAAACGAGAATGCTTACTTTTCAAATATATGACATTTTTCAAATCATTTGCATTTTAAAGGTCTAAGGAATTTTAATCACTGATCACTTTTAACCCACGTTTCCTGCATGCGTGCACAAGTGTACACCCTCGACTTTGCCATCCTCATAAAAATTCTCTCTTAAGCTCTTACTTTCATGTGTTTTTAAAATGGCTCAGCTCCCCCGCAGCTCTCATCAGCCTGCCTTCCCAAGTGGTTCCCTGCCTGGGAAGATGAAAGCCCCTCTTCACCTCAGCCAGGGCTTCTGCTTCTGCTTTTACACTGATGGAAAATAACTTAAAGATGGGAAAGTAACTGAGTATCACAGGCTGACCTTGAGCTGGTGTGATGCATTTCCTCTCAGGGGCTTTTCCACCACTCACGTGGTCTTCATTCCCAATTGAAAAAGGCAACCTACCTAATACTCAGATTTCTTTATTAAATTTTGCTGGTTCATATCTGACCATTCATTTTAAAATATGAGAAACCAAAATATTTCATGGCGTATTCATTTTACCCTAATTACATTATGAGTTTCTTGAGGATGGGAATTAAATCCTTTACTTTATTTCTCAAAGGCAGTATGTTGTAGTTAGGAGTACAGACTCTGGAGTCAGGCTGTCTAGTCAAATCCCAGCTCTCTTTTTTATCAGCAGTGTAACCTTGAGCAAGTTACCTAACCATTCTGTATCTTGTGTCTTCATCTATAAAATGGCAATAATATTATCACCTACCTCCAAGGGTTGTTGTAAATATTAAATGAGTGTATGTAAAATATTCTATAAATGTAACCTATTTTTACTTTATATTTCCTTTTACTAACATAGAGGCAGACTTACAGTTAGGGATCTTGGTGACATTTAATACCTCCAAGATTAAAAAACATGTAAGTTCTGTGAAATCTACTAGGTAATTTGTACTGGTCATTTTGACAATTACTAAAACTGTTACATGTCCAGAGCAAATATTCAATAGACTCAACTTCTGGACATCCTTTAGCTAGTGTTTAAAGTTGCAAGGCTGATTTCCTTATGAATGAGGAAATGGTACTCTTGTCAACACATTCAGACAATACATCTCTCAAGTAACATGCAGTCAATAATATTTAAGTGGGCTGGGCGCGGTGGCTCACGCCTGTAATCCCAGCACTTTGGGAGGCCGAGGCGGGCGGATCACGAGGTCAGGAGATCGAGACCATCCTGGCTAACACGGTGAAACCCCGTCTCTACTAAAAATACAAAAAATTAGCCGGGCGAGGTAGCGGGCGCCTGTAGTCCCAGCTACGCGGGAGGCTGTGGCAGGAGAATGGCGTGAACCCCGGGGGGCGGAGCCTGCAGTGAGCCGAGATTGCGCCACTGCACTCCAGCCTGGGTGAAAGAGCGAGACTCCTTCTCAAAAAAAAAAAAAAATAATAATAATAATAATATTTAAGTGATTCTTACAGTATTATGTAAGATCACCACCAATAAGCTTTCACTGGATGGTGATTGTGTGCTGGGCACTGAGCCAGATGCTGAGGACAGAGAGAAAGCCAACACATAGTACTTTCTTTATTTATTTTTGAGACAGAGTCTCGCACTGTCACCCGGGCTGGAGTGCAGTGGTGTGATCTCATCCCACTGCAACCTCCACCTCCTGGGTTCAAGCGAGTCTCCTGCCTCAGCCTCCCAGGTAGCTGAGATTACAGGCACCCGCCACCACACCCAGCGAATTTTTTTTTTTTTTTTTTTTTGTATTTTTAGTAGAGGCGGGGTTTCTCCATGTCAGCCAGGCTGGTCTCGAACTCCTGATTTTGTGTTTCACCTGCCTTGGTCTCCCAAAGTGCTGGGATTACAGGCATGAGCCACCATGCCCGGACTGACATCATCCTTTATAATAAGACTGAGATCTAGCAGGAATGACAGAGTACCTTCAACAAGAGATGAGTAAAAGTAATTAGCAACATAAGGTCAGTATAAAATAAGTGGAGCAGGCTGGGCATGGTGGCTCACACCTGTAATCCCAGCACTTTGGGAGGCCGAGGCAGGTGGATCACCTGAGGTCAGAAGTTCGAGACCAGCCTATCCAACATAGTGAAATCCCATCTCTACTAAAAATACAAAATTAGCCGGGCATGGTGGCATGTACCTGTGATCCCAGCTACTTGGGAGGCAGAGGCAGGAGAATCACTTGAACCTGGGAGGCAGAGGTTGCAAGGAGCCAAGATCGTGCCATTGCACTCCAGCCTGGGCAACAAGAGTGAAACTCCATCTCAAAAAATAAATAAATAAATAAATAAATAAATAAATAAATAAATAAAGTAAAATAAAAAAATTAAAAATAAAATAAGTGAAGCAGATAATCATGCTCTAGCAATTAAAAGAACAACGGTTATTCTGGATTTGGGCCACTAGATAGAACAAGGTGTTGTTAGTGGGTAAAGTGACAAAATAGTTTTAATATGAGAAAATGTAAGATTACTCATTAAGGATCAAATAAAAATTAAACTTGTAAAATTTTAAAATTATGATTTACAAGAAAGTATGCTTGATCTATTAATTTCTTATAAGAAAATCATCTAAAATGTGTTGAAGGCATTAACTTGACAATTAAGAAGGCTAAGAGATGAGTATAGTAAGGATGAATATCAGACAGAAATTCTTATCAACTCCTTGTCCACACCAGCTTTAGCCTCACTGGAACTGCCTCATGAATTTCTTGTCATTTTATCTCCAGAAAGAGAGTCATTTTGGAAAAGCCTTACAGATTTACTCATCATAGCTACTGGCACATAACACAAATGGATTTTCTCTCCCCCAAAATTCAGTGTGTAATAAATACAAGGTATTTTTTGAAATTTAAAGGACATAAATATAGGTCAAATAAAAAGAAATTACAAAAGCACACAGTAAATTTATATATCTCATTACTGTATAAAGTAGATGTGCTGAAAATGTATATGAAACTTTAATAGGATTTAATATAATCTAAAAAGCATATTAAAGGAAACAAGAATGTTCATGTCACTACATTTCTGAGATTGCTATAATGGTAAAAAAAAATTATGTTCCAATTCTCTCAAAACATAAAGTATGCTATGCCATAAAGAACACTAAAGTAAGAAGAGCTGTACTCAAATTTCATTCTGCCACCTACTTACCTTTATGATGTTGACCAAGTTACATCCTTATAAATCTAAATTTTCCACATCTGTGAAATAAGGATAAGACTTTCCCACAGAATTGGATAAAACTACTTTAAAGTTCATATGGAACCAAAAAAGAGCCCGGATCGCCAAGTCAATCCTAAGCCAAAAGAACAAAGCTGGAGACATCACGCTACCTGACTTCAAACTATACTACAAGGCTACAGTAACCAAAACAGCATGATACTGGTACCACAACAGAGACATAGATCAATGGAACAGAACAGAGTCCTCAGAAATAATGCCACATATCTACAACTACCTGATCTTTGACAAACCTGACAAAAACAAGCAATGGGGAAAGGATTCCCTATTTAATAAATGGTGCTGAGAAAACTGGCTAGCCATATGTAGAAAGCTGAAACTGGATCCCTTCCTTACACCTTATACAGAAATTAATTCAAGATGGATTAAAGACTTACATGTTAGACCTAAAACCATGAAAACCCTAGAAGAAAGCCTAGGCAATACCATTCAGGACATAGGCGTGGGCAAGGACTTCATGTCTAAAACACCAAAAGCAACGGCAACAAAAGCCAAAATTGACAAATGGGATATAATTAAACTAAAGAGCTTCTGCACAGCAAAAGAAACTACCATCAGAGTGAACAGGCAACCTACAGAATGGGAGAAAATTTTTGCAACCTACTCATCTGACAAAGGGCTAATATCCAGAATCTACAATGAACTCAAACAAATTTACAAGAAAAAAACAAACAATCTCATCAAAAACTGGGCAAAGGACATGAACAGACACTTCTCAAAAGAAGACATTTATGCAGCCAAAAAACACATGAAAAAATGCTCATCATCACTGGCCATCAGAGTAATGCAAATCAAAACCACAATGAGATACCATCTCACACCAGTTAGAATGGCGATCATTAAAAAGTCAGGAAACAACAGGTGCTGGAGAGGATGTGGAGAAATAGGAACACTTTTACACTGTTGGTGGGACTGTAAACTAGTTCAACCATTGTGGAAGTCAGTGTGGCGATTCCTCAGGGATCTCGAACTAGAAATACCATTTGACCCAGCCATCCCATTACTGGGTATGTACCCAAAGGACTATAAATCATGCTGCTATAAAGACACATGCACACTTATGTTTGCTGTGGCACTATTCACAATAGCAAAGACTTGGAACCAACCCAAATGTCCAACAACCATAGACTGGATTAAGAAAATGTGGCACATATACACCATGGAATACTATGCAGCCATAAAAAATGATGAGTTCATTTTCTTTGTAGGGACATGGATGAAACTGGAAACCATCATTCTCAGTAAACTATCGCAAGGACAAAAAACCAAACACCGCATGTTCTCACTCATAGGTGGGAATTGAACAATGAGAACACATGGACACAGGAAGGGGAACATCACACTCTGGGGACTGTTGTGGGGTGGGGGTAGGGGGGAGGGACAGCATTAGGAGATATACCTAATGCTAAATGACGAGTTAATGGGTGCAGCAAACCAACACGGCACATGGATACATATGTAACAAACCTGCACATTGTGCACATGTACCCTAAAACCTAAAGTATAATAATAAAAAAAAAACAAAGAAACAAAAAAAAAGATAAGACTTTCCTTAGAGAATTGTTGAATAATAAATATAACACACTTGAAAGTATATTAACAACAAATTGACATTTATACATAAGGTGTTCTGAAATAATATCCTCCATACCACTGAGACGTAGAATATCAGGATGACCCAATATTACACTGATGGTTCTTGAGTTCAGTGTCTGAAGTTTCCATTTATCAGCTTTCCAATTCTCAGTCTTTAAGAATGTACTTACTTTATACCACTAGGCATCTCTTCCGTGGGTACCTTAGTACAGTTACCTTTTATTCTTAGAATGTGGAGCTAGATTGTAAGGTAGGTGGGTGTGGTGGTTAATTTTATGTGTCAGCATGACTGACCGCTGCATGTCCGAATTAAACATTATTTCTGGATGTGTCTGTGAGCATGCTTCTGGACATGATTAGCATTGGACTCAGTGGGCTCGGTAAAGTAGATTGCCCTCCAAAATGTGGGTGAGCATCATCCAATCAATCCACCGAGGGCCTGAACCGAACAAAAGACTTGAGCTGGGACATCTCATCATCATCTCATCATTTCATAGACCCTCGGACTGAGATGTATGTCATCATCTCCCTTAGCTATCAGGCCCTTGAGCTTTGACTGAATGACACCACTGGCTTTCCTGAGTCACCAGCTTGCAGATGGCAGATCATGGGACTTCTCAGCCTCCATAATTACGTAAGCCAATTCCTCATAATAAATGTTTCCCTGGATAACCCTAATACAGAGGGGAAAATGTGAGGATTCTGATGGCTTTAAAAAAATGCGTGAGGATATTAGAATTCCTAAAAACCCTAAGATGAGTGATACAATGAGGTGGTATAAAGTTTACTGAATGAGCACTTCGTTTTCAGGGCTAAGAAGATTTGCCAGGGTCCTGGCGATGGAGTGATCTGCTCAGAAGTGCTGGCTTCTGGAGAAGTGCAACGTACTAGTAGGTTTTTTCTTCAAGATTACATTAAAACTATAGTATCTAGTATTTAAAAGGAGAAGCCTACATTTTAGTGAATTCAGAATTATTGACCCCCGGGGCACCTCATTCAAACTTCCATAAGAGCCTTCAGGAGTCTGGCTTTATTGAGAAACAGACAAATGAAAATAGCTCTGCTGTAAACTACTTACCGGTTTTCCAGAGAAAGTTCCAAATGATCTCTGATAATGTGACTCCTCTCCTCAAAATCCTTGGATGCAGCAGTTCTCAACCTTGGCCAAGATTAGATTCACCTGTGAAGCCTTCAAAAGTCCTGCTGCTTAGGCCATATTTCAGAACAACTAAGTTAGAATCGCTGGTGGTAGGACTCAGGCCTTAGTTTTTTTATAGCTCCCCAGATGATTCCAATGGTAGCCAAGGTTGAAAACCACTACTGTAATAGTTTTCCATTCCCAGGTGAATCGAATCCAAGCTCCTTAGCTTGGCATTTACATCTTGCCACAGCTTGCTCCCATCTATGTTTTCAGCCTCATTTCCTACACTTGCAGAAAGACTAACTAGTCTTTCTGTTCACGCATTGCTCACCTGCTGATGAGGTAGATCCCCCGTGTTTACTTCCACTTATCTC
Source organism: Symphalangus syndactylus (assembly GCF_028878055.3). Classification (NCBI taxonomy): domain Eukaryota; kingdom Metazoa; phylum Chordata; class Mammalia; order Primates; family Hylobatidae; genus Symphalangus; species Symphalangus syndactylus. Next base: position 108,247,543 of record NC_072428.2, read on the forward strand.
ACCTCTGCTTATTCAAATTACATTCATCTTTCAATATCCAGATCAACTGGTAATACTTTCATGGAGCTTTTCTGATCCCCCAGTGTGGTGGTTTTCAACATGCCTGCAAATTCTTTCCTACTACTCCCAAAAAAGGTGGAGTCTAATTCCCTTCCCTTTAAACATGGGCTAGCCTTAGTGAATTGATGCTAATGAATAGAATGTTGTAGATGTTACTATAAAGTCATACTATAAAGTAAGGCTGCATGAAGTCATACAGCTTTCATGAGGCACTCTCTCCAGACACATGCGAAGCTGGAGAAAACAGGTGAAGAGCCCACAAAAAGACAGGGTGAGATGCCTGAGGAGCCTTAGCGATTCCAGCCCACCAGTCCTTTGAACCTAGTCACCCTCAACTGCTAGACATGCAAACAAACAAGTCTTCAGATGACTCCAGACCTCAGACTTTGAGTCATCTAGCTGAGGCCCCAGACATCACGAACCAGAGACAAACTGTCTCTGCTGTACCCTGTAGTCATTCCTGGGCCACAGAATAGTAAGTGGGTATTGCATACCACTAAGTCTTGGGAAAGCTTGTAACACAGTCTTAATAATGAAAACTCTCATTTTTCTTTTATCTCTGTCTTGCATTTGGTACTTAACCTATTCTTTCACTGTTGTTATTACTAAACATACCCTATCTCCCATCCTAGATCACTAGGTCTTTGATGGCAGAACCTACAGCTTATTGATTTTTGTGTCTTCCACAATGCCTTGCTCTAAAATGTGCTCAAAATTTGAGTGAATTTGTAAATTCCAGCGTAGACAAGAATTAGCCCTGTGAAAGCATCATTCTACTTTTGTCTGTCTCTAAATTCCTGGCTATAATTGTCAATTGAATTCACCTGCTTTAATTAAATTAAAAGCATTGTGTTACATCGAGATAATACAAAGACTACAAACAGAAATGTTGAGACTAACAATGTACAAGGCAATGATTGTGACATATAATTAATAAAATACAATTATATATAAGTTCAAATAATATGCATTATGGATCTAGCGTTAACTTTTCTAACCTTTTTTTCTCCTAGGAACTGATGACATTTGCAGTTCTGTGGCTAAGGGGAATGTTTCTGACTGTGTCTGGTTGCATCTTCTTCTTGTCTTGGGCTGGATGTGTCCCTCTGCACGTAGCATCCATGTCCTGCTTTACCTCTGCTGGAATGTTTGTTCTTTGTAAGTGTTTTATTTCGTTTTTGTTTTTCTGTTTTGTCAAATGCAGAGTTATTTGTTTTAAAAGACAATGTGACATGGTAGGGAAAGGCTGCACTTCCTGGGTTGAAATCTGGGGTTGAAGTTCCATTGGCTGATCTGCCTTGGGCAAACACCTGCACACTTACTATAGTCAAGCTCCTTAACTGTAAGGAGGGAGGGGAATTCCTATTTTACAGGATTGTTAGGAGAAATAAATGAGATTAAATACATACAGTGACTTGGTAGTGATGAGCACATAGTAGGCATTAGGTATCTTAACAATTCCCTTCAGTTTTTAAGGAGAAATTACCTTAGATTTAGGATTTGTGTCAACTTTATGTATGAGGAAATTTACTTTTCTCCAACATACTCCAAAAAATGGTGGCTGTACCTATGGCTTTGAAAAGGCTTTGGTTGGTCTATTTCTTTCTTTCTGATTTCTTTCTCCCTCTCTGATCTGCCTGTCTCTTGCTAAGCTGAACTAAGACAAAGTATTATTTCAGCTCCTGATACGTTGCCATGAAGAGAGAGGTTTTGAGGTAGGTATAATCTAAAAAATGCTACCCTACTGAGCTGACATCTTTTGGTTCCATGATACTTCCTATGTTACCATTCTAAACATTCCTCTGGCTGTAGTTTAGAGTAGAGATTAGCTATATATCAATTTTACTACTACTATGTATAGATTGCAAATCAATTTGAAAAAGTATAGGCCCAAGAGATTATTAGTATCAGCTCTCTCCCTCACCATTTTTCTTCACTTAGAGTTATCATATTTGCCCACCCATCTTCCTCTCCTCGTCATTAATTCCCAAAGTCTGGTCAAGTGTTACAGTGACATATCTCTCAAATCTTTCCATTCTTCCTACCCTCCTACCACTAACATGATAAAGTCTAGACCCATGCATCTCAAACTTTAATATGAATTTGAATCACTAGATGCACTGATTAAAATGCAGAATCTGACTCATTAGGTCCAGCTATGGTCCAAGATTCTACATTTCTAACAAGTTCCAGGGTGATTCAAATGATGCTCTTGTTCTAGGACCACATTTTGTGTTACTAAAATCTAGATTACAGCAGTAACCTCATTCATGGGCTTCCTGACTCCACCCTTGCCTATGTCAATCTTGACAGTAACAACAAAGTAAGAAATTTAAAATATAAGTTTGATAACATCTCTTTCTTAACCCCAGTTCCAGCTCCACTCATGCTACCATTCTTTTCAATGGACCCCTATAATTGTCAAGATAAAGTCCAAACTCCTTAGCATTGCTTATGAGGCTTTGTAAGACTTCATTCTTGCTTGCCTCTCTAGCCCCATTTTGCTCTATTTCTTCATTCAACAAACATCTGGAAAATGCTGCTATGACAGACCCAGAACTCAGTTCCTACTTGTCTAAGGGCCAGCCACAGCCAAGAGCTTGCAATGCCCCAGCAGATTTTTTCTGCTTCTAAAACTTTTCAGGTGCTGCTCTCTTTGTTTGGAACATGCCCCTCCCTCCCCTTCTCCCGTGTCCCAACCTTTCTAGTTAAACCTCCTTATCATTTAGGACCAAACATGGGGAGGACCTCTTCTGAAGACTCCCTCTACCCCCATTTAAATGCCCCTTCTGTATGAAATCTATTCATAACTTCTATTTTGCACAGTGTCTGGACAAAGTAGGAGTTCTGAAATCACTTGACTTAATAAATATTAATAGCATTTAAGGTGTTGTTCTATAATGGGCTGTGTATCTGACTATTTCCCCATAGTAAATTTCTTGAGAAAAGAAACCATTACTTTTATCTCTAGTGGTGCCAAGGCAACTCCTTAATATTTATTGAACACATGAATGAATGTGTGCATAAAAGAATGAATTAGAGGATGACATAACTTATAGACATAAGCAAAGTTACATATGGATTGAAATGTACGTTATAGCATGAGAAACTAATAAATGCCAAGGCTTAGGAATGGGCTTAATAAGCAGGAAAGATTGGAAATAAACTGAAAATCAGGAGGAAAGATTGGTGTTTAGGTTTCTAGGTTTTTGGGGTGGGAATAAGAAAGGCTGCTATAGGTAAAATTCCTTGTTATTTAGGTTTGGTAGAAGTTAGATGCAAGTGCAACCATATGGGAACAAACACTCTTGAACAAAGCAAAGAGATGCTACAGTTGCAAATTCAGCCAAAATCAATTTTCACAACTACCCAGATGTTCTGCTAACGTTTAAAAAATTCTCCAGTTTTAAAGTATTCACAACCTAGTAGAGGGGCTAGCCAAATATGTAATCAGTTAGGGAGTGTTATCAAAGGGAAGACCAAAGAGACATAATTTGAGCATGTCTTTCATTGAGCCGCAATAATACCCACATGTTCACATGAAGTAGAACTGAATTATGAGACAACAAACACACCCGCAGATATTTGTACTTTCCTCTCATTCTTCACATATTATGTATTGAGGATTTATATGGGCAGGTTCTACATTGCAGAAAAGATTATTTTTTGGTGAAAGCATGATGTAAAAAAAAGCAAACACACACACACACACACACACACACACACACACACACACACTACACATCAGCCCCTGCTTTCCTGGTGGTTTAAATTGACAACAAACATGGCAGAACAGAGAGCTGTAAGTGCCACAGTAGTGTCAGGGGCACACTCCAGTGGGGCACAGATAAGAACATCTCATTAGACGGGGCTTCAAGAAATGCTTCCTGCAGTCCTTGCCACAAAACGAAATAAAACAACTGTTAAAATTTAAAATGAAATAAAATCAACCAACCAACACACATAAATCCAAACTCACCAACCAACCAAACAAGAAATACAAAAATTGTTTTTAAACAATCCTCAAAGTTATTAAACCAGAGATGGGATTCTTCTTCATAGTCCTTCCCTTTTTCCATCTCTCATGTTTTTAGCCTTCTTGAATTTTTTTTTCTCTCCTGCCCCCTAATCTTTGCTCTTCCCTCCTCACACCTCCTCTCCCCACTTCCAGTCTCCACTTCCTAACGTAAGGTGGTGGGTATGGATGAAATTGGGTTAAATCCCCTCCAGGGGTGGATTGTGTGAGAGGACAAACTGTGGGCTCTGATCACCAAGAATCTGGTGGGGACAGAAATTCCGATCTGGTCCCAGCAGCCACCACGTGCCAATCTTTTCCTTCCCAGCTTGGATTTGGGGCCTTGGTACTTGAAAGATAAGCAGGTCCAGTGTTTGACAGGAAATCACCCAGGGTGGTGAAGGTGGGCAGATCTAGGAGGACCCAACCCCATGAGTTGCCAGGACCCAGGCACTGAGCCACCATCTGGGCTGTCTTTGTAAGCAGATCAGAAAAGCTTGCACCTTCCTAGTTCAACCACTGAGCTTCTACTTTTAAACATTTTTTTAATTTTATTTTGTAAACGTTTTATAAATTTTAGTATTTTAAGTCTTTGGTTTCTGAAATCAAGAAAAATACCCTGAGAGTAACTTGTATATGAGACCTTAGCTGGTCATCAATCATGACAGAGAGAGTTTATAGGTTCTCTATTCTCTCTGAACTCATTTATAGCACAGTCAAAAAAAAGGGTGAATTAAATGCTTTCTGGACACACATAAATATAAATAGAAACTATTGCAGAGTTTCTATTTTATAGAATGTCATACAAGGGAATATTTCATTTCTAGATTCTCTTATAACTGGTGATTGTTAGTATAAGGAATACTCTTTGGAAAGCTTTTTCTCTTTTTGTATAGAATACTCATAGAATATGGATAGCAGTCCAATCAATAACATAAAGTTGAACTGCCAAGACAGAGTATTTAGAGTAAGAAGAGAGGAATTGCCAAAGATATAAAGATGGGAAATCCACGGGTAGGCTCTGATAAGAAACTTGTGAATGTAAGCAGTAGGAATAGTCAGGGAGGGAGGAGAGAACCAGAAATTGGTGCTATGTAACTCAGGGAGAAGAAAGTTTTAAGGAAAATGAGCAGAGCCTCAAATTCTGTATTTTCAAAATATTAACTCATGAAATTACCTCTTAAATTCACTGCTTGGAATTCAAGGATTGTCTACACAGGAATGACTCTCCAAGATTTAAAAAATTTTGAAGTTTGGACATTCTTCCAAAAATTATGATTTAGAAAGATCATAGCAAAATAGAAATAAAGGAAATGGTCAGGGCAATTAGCCTGATCAGTGTGAATTTGCCTCTTGTTAATACAACATGATTGTAACTTTTAGGCCAGTCATTGTCAAGGTTTTATGTAGATTGCCAAGCACCCTCTCCTCAAAGTTTTCTTTCTTTCATCTATTTATTTTTTTAAAGACAGAGTCTTTCTACATTCTCCAGGTTGGAGTGTAGTGGCTATTCACAGGCATAATTATAGCACACTACAGCCTTAAACTCCTGGGCTCAAGGAATCGTCCTGCCTCAGCCTATCAAGCAGCTGGTCTGTAGGTATGCACCATCATGTCTGGCTAAAGTTTCATTTTAATCTCCTCCAAATAAAGAAGCTGTTCAGAACTTTCTGAGTCTCATGTCTAGTAAGCAGCCTGGTGAGGAAAGCAGCAGTTTTCGAAGAGTGGGAAAGAAGAACCAATAGCATTCCATTTTTCCCTTTAGGTCTGTTCCCTTTTCTCCATCTACAATCACTCCCCCTGAGACCCTGAGGCCCACTGAGGGTGTTTACCATGTTGCTCTATGTTAGGTACTACAGTTTTTTGTTTTGTTTTGTTTTTTGGGATGGAGTCTCACTCTGTCACCCAGGTTGGAGTGCAGTGGCATGATCTTGGCTCACTGCAACTTCTGCCTCCTGGGTTCAAGCAATTCTCCTGCCTCAGCCTCTGGAGTGGTCCAGATTACAGGTGCCCATCACCATGCCTGGCTAATCCCCCTGCCACTAAGAAATTGCTTTTTTTTTTTCTCAGTGAAGCTCAGGTATTAGATTAATTGGAAATGAATTTATCCTAATGGCTTAATATCTTTGCAGGCAACATTCTTCTTGACAAAGTGCTTACCCTGAACACAATTCTGCTAGCCACATTACATTGCTCAATCACTGAGTCAACTCATCTACATATATTGATATAAGTAAATCTCTGTACACATTTAGTTTCCAATATCACTACTAAGAGAATTATTGACAGCTTTCATCACAGCATGTGCTGACCCGTGTAATAGCTACTTGTGATATTGGATTATGTAAACCAAATAACTTTTAAACTTTTCATTTGAGACTCACACATACTATAAGTCATTATTCAAAATGAACAAGGTCTATATTTTTGTCTCATGGGAGCTTTGATTACCATCCATCTATTTGCATAAGTCTTTACAGATAACAAAATTATCCAGTTAGATGAAGCATTATTCCTTTAAGCAGTGTACTTCATTTTAGCCATTTTCATTGAAAATTTAAGAAAATAAGTTTCACATTGTCTATATTCCTAAATTAGAGGTAATATGGTGATCATTTAGAAATACCATTATAAATACCAGTAAAGCTCTGTGTATTAACATCCCTGGGAACATTTTCACCTATACGAACTGGCCTTAGACTGATGTGTTTTTATATTATTAGATGTGATTTTTCACTGCATTTCTGTATTTTATTTTTCAGGTTGTCATCAGCCCCCACTTTTCATTGTCATGTGCTTGCCTGCATCAGCCCTTTGTTCTCCTTTCTATTTTGCTACCTCAACTCAATCATAAATTTAGATTACCAATCTTAATAGGATTGTGTGTGCATTAAATGTAAATAAATATTGTGTAAGCAATTGGTGTAAAAGAAATACACAAACTTTGCTGCATGTACAATGTGGTATTGAGGCTAGTTTCTGCCAGTCCTTTTTGCTTCCCTCCTGTGCCATGCATCTTCAGCTCTGTCCTGAGTGGGAGCAGAGGGTGACTTTGAGGGTGAATAACCTCCGAATGATTGAGTTACTACTGAAGGTAGAACTTTAAGAGTCTGGTATCTGTTATCATTTGGAAAGTTTCAGAGTCCCAAATGCCACTTAAGAAGCATTGATATAGAATAACATCCATGTATGGGAGATGGGGCAGAATTAGCAAAGTACCATTAACCTTTTATAGTAGCAAAAGAAAAGTCATACCATGATTTATGTGAATTTAAATGCAAAAGTGGCTCAGTTTTTGTGATGCTATGATTTTCTGTGATATTCAGATGCTCCTTGGAAACTGTATGTCCAAGGGAAATCAAGAAAGAGAGAGAAAGAGACAGAGAGAGACAGAGCAAGAAAGGTAGAAGGAAACATAACAATGCTGTCAGTAAAATCTGTAAGACGTGCAAGACATGTATTCTCAATGGGAGTGAAAACTGGCTCTCTAGAGGAGATGAAAAATCTTATCATTTCAATGTATAAAGTACAGATATACATACAGTACATAAATAGATATACGGCATATCTGTGGTATTAAAATTTGTTTTTTTTTTTATTATACTTTAGGGTTTTAGGGTACATGTGCACAATGTGCAGGTTTGTTACATATGTATCCATGTGCCATGTTGATTTCCTGTACCCATTAACTCGTCATTTAGCATTAGGTATATCTCCTAATGCTGTCCCTCCCCCCTCCCCCCACCCCACAACAGTCCCCAGAGTGTGATGTTCCCCTTCCTGTGTCCATGAGTTCTCATTGTTCAATTCCCACCTATGAGTGAGAACATGCGGTGTTTGGTTTTTTGTCCTTGCGATAGTTTATTGAGAATGATGTTTTCCAGTTTCATCCATGTCCCTACAAAGGACACGAACTCATCATTTTTTATGGCTGCATAGTATTCCATGGTGTATATGTGCCACATTTTCTTAATCCAGTCTATCGTTGTTGGACATTTGGGTTGGTTCCAAGTCTTTGCTATTGTGAATAGTGCCGCAATAAACATACGTGTGCATGTGTCTTTATAGCAGCATGATTTATAGTCCTTTGGGTATATACCCAGTAATGGGATGGCTGGGTCAAATGGTATTTGTAGTTCGAGATCCCTGAGGAATCGCCACACTGACTTCCACAATGGTTGAACTAGTTTACAGTCCCACCAACAGTGTAAAAGTGTTCCTATTTCTCCACATCCTCAAGAAGTTGAGAAACACCGTTGTAAGACATGAAATATGAGACTAGCACCTCATAAAGAAGGATGTGGTGCTGGGAGACATGGGCAAGAGAAGCAGGCCCTATAGGCGTCCATATTTGCATGTTCACCAAGTGGTCCTGTCTTCCTCTCCGGCTTCCTTTCACTCAGTCACCTGCACAGCACCTTTTGTGCTAGCTGAACCACCTGCATTTCCCCAAGGTGGCATTCTGTTTCTTGCTGCCGAGCCTTTTCAAATGCTGGTCTTTTGACCTAGGATTCTCTTCTCTCCCTTTCTCACCTGCTAACCCATTCTTAAAAATCCAACTCAAGCATCTTCTCATGCTGGAAACTTTCTAGAGGTGTGCAAAATGATAATAACAAAAAACAAGCGAAACCAAAGGAAGAAGCATAGGTTGATAACAGGCATATTGTGTCATTTAAAGCTGCTGACTTTGAGCAGAGACTTGAATGAAGTGAGGAAGACAGCTATATGAATATTTATAGGATAAATGTTCCACATTAGAAAAAAATGCCCTGAAAGCAAAGCAAGTTTGTCAGGCTCATGAAGGAGCTCAGTGTAGCTGAAGCCAGCAACAGAGAAGGAAAGTTACAGGAAATTAGGTTGGAGAGGTAAGGAAGTGTCATACTGTATAGGGCATTGCAGTGTTAGGAATTTTCTACACAGTGTGGTGTAAGATTATTGGAGTATTGACAGCAGGTGTACCATGGGCTGATTTGTGGATTTAGAGGCTCCTGTTGGTCACTGTATGAAGAATTGATTGTACAGGCACAAAAATCAAAGCAGGGAGGCCAGTTAGAAGTCTAGTGAAAGAGTGTAGTGAAAATGACGGTCACTTGGACTGGCATGCTAGCAACCAACTCGGCAAGAAATGGCCTAGAATTCTATGTGTCCCTCCATTCACTGGTCACAGAAAACAACTCCCCAGATTACAAGTTCAAATACACAACTGCTAGAAACCTTGTCCAACTACCCCAGTTTGATTAGCATCTTCCTTCTCAGGACTATGAAAACTATTTGTATATTCTTTCATTATTGCACTTTCCTCATTCAATTGTAGTAACTTATGTACACATCTGTCTATACCATGTTACCAGCTTGTTGAGTATTTTGTATTTAGTCATCTTGACATCTGTAAGGCCCAAGACAGTATGAGGCGCATGGTAAAAATAGTCAACATCAACAAGTGTTTACAATTTTCTGAGCACTTTATAAGTGTTGTTTCATTTGCCATAACAAGGCAATGAAGCAGGTACTCTTACTATCGTGTTTTCAAATGAGGAAATGGAGGCACTGGGAATTTAACTGACTTGTCTAAGTCCATACAACTAGTAGAAAATGGTGGCAGCAGTCCTCAATCTCATCTCTCTAAAGACAGAGACTTCACTTTTAACCATTTCCAATTCTGCCATAATAAATGTTTTGTTCTTGAATCTGAGAGAGAGATTCTGATTTAGTATGAAATTAAAATTAGCTTGAGTAGAATTATCGGTAGTTATAAAAAAATCTACTTCAGGCCTTAGTGACACATCTAGTGTCTCTATACCATAATTTTTCTGGTATAAGAGGCACTGGTTTGGGTTAAAATTCTCTGAGGCTGAGGCTCACAGGAGTACACTTCTGGGGTAGTTTGGTCTCAGCAGGCCTTCATGATGCCTCAGAGTACAGCACACTGTTTGTTACATTTAACTAAAATTTGCTGTCCTTCATCCATTGCTGAAAGTGCTACAGACCTACTATTAGTTTAATTTTTAAAAATCTGGTTTATTTTCCTAATCATAGTGATGTCTGTACCCTTCTATTCACCCAAGTGTCCTTTGAAATGATCACTTTTGCTTTTAATAACTCACTAGATATGAACGAGGCACAAAGCACAACTCATTATTGGATACTGCCACCTCACACCATTTTTGGAACAAGACAACGTGTAAATGAATAAACAAGTAACCAACCAAACCCACGACTTTGGCTTCACTATCACAATGTGCTGACTAAACTTAGCAACTGCCGATGTGAAAACACGTTCCCAAAGCAAATGTATGGGAAGAACCACCGCTACCACCTGGGCTCAATCAAGAGAAGCAGGAGGATTTTCTAAGCAGGTCAATTGTCTTTCTATCTTCAGATTGACAGAACACAGTTAAAATTATTAACATAATGTGTCTCTTCATTCCTTTCTACTGTGAAAGAGATGGGTGTTTCTTGTTTTCATCCCTTTGTTCCTTTCCTTTGCTGACATTGGATGCTGAGCTTCTCTAGAAAACTGGGCAAAAGAGGTGCATTGCTTTTCTCTTTTGGCTTACACTATGCTGCAAAGACAGTCTTGTTCTCTTCACCTCTATTTTTCCCACCCACTCCTCACTTGTGATTTCAGAAAGCCTGCTGTCTTTAAATCTAATCAAGCCTTCTGGAATTATTCCCAACCTCTGTGACAAACATTAAAATACAAATATTAGCAGGGAAACTGTAATTTTTAGGTCCTCAGAATTAGAGGGCTGGTGTTTACAGTCTTTATCATCCTTTCAACACACTCCAAAGACATCCTTGGCTTTAAAGACAATGCTGTGTTTGCAGATCCCAGAGGCAGAAGGTCGCTGAGTTATTCTGAAAATGAAGAAAAGCACCCTCACCAAGGCCAATGTTCCACAGCTTTTTATAAGCATTGCTTTTTGAAAGTGGGATCTTGTGGGATCTCATATTTGCATCTTGTAACTTTTTTTTTTTTTTTTCCTAACAATCAGGCTATTTTTTGCCAGAGAGACATAAAAACAAACAGAATAAAAGAAAGAACAGAGCCTAAGCTAGAAATGTACCTACTCACAGCGAGAGCCAGCTGAGCTGGTCTTGGGCATGTTGGGACATTGGTGAAAGCATAGCACTCAGCTCCACTGGGTTCTCTTTTTAAAAGGTGCCCTCCTTCATCTTCCTCACTCCAGGGATAACTCCTTCTCATTCCCTAGGATTTCTTGTGTCCCTAACAAAACCTCTTTACAGAGTCAATAGAAAGTGTGATGATGTGGTATATTGGAAACAGTACTCAATGTACAACCAACTAATTCCTGGCCTCAATTTCATCATTTATTAGCAATTTGACAAAAGGCAAGTGGTTCAACTCTGAATCTTCTTAGTTTCCTCATCTATAAAATGGGATCTCAACCCAGTCCACTTCACAAACTTATTTTTAGGACCAAGTAAGAAAACATAGAGGTGTATTCTATAAAATCTAAACATTGTGCAAATATAAGGCATGATTAATTTCTGTTTTATTGTCTTGTGCATGGTGCTTAGTAGATACTGATGATTGCTAAATGAAAGCTTGTGATTTGACAAATGTTATCATTCTACTAATGATTTATAATTTCACAGGAGTAAACCTGACATATTTGGAAAGGGAAATATACTAAAGTCATTCTTTTTGCAGTCAGTTGAATAATCAGATTTGATCATTAATATCAATTATTAGGTAACAAGGGGCTGGTACACTTTGGGTAACTGCAAACAGTAGACCATTCTGGCCATTTTAATTGAAATGATGCTGAAGTCACTTATGGTTCTATTACCAAATGGTTCCAAACTCTTATGGGTTCCACTCCTTACCAGAAATGCTGGAAAGTAAAACAAAACAACAAATTATATTCTGAGATCCACTTGCAATTGGGCAGGTGTGTAGCTTAATTTGGCAATCAGATGAACCTACAGTGAGATTTGGACATAGAAGTGAGTGCATGAGAGAATGGACATGTGCCTTGTGGCAAGTACAGTGGTGAAGACATCTAGGTATTTCAGGGTTAGCCATGGCAGAGTTTTAGCCTCAAGTTACTTGATTTGCTTGGGTCTAAATTCTGAAATGACTAAGAAATCACTGCCCTTGTTGGAGGCTACCTAGAAATGACTAGATTATATGTTCCTCATCTCCAATTGGAAATAAGAGTCAGATATTATAGCAAGCAATGAAAAAAGTAAAATTATATTTTTGCTCAACAAAACTTGTGAGTATGAAAATCTTGTTACATCATCTGTCTTGAAGATGGCTGCAGATCAATACATGTAGATTAATGACATTTTTTAGCTGGCTGTATAATGTATCCACCCTTTCTTCTTTCTACTTAGGCACCTCCATTTTTCATTGGAAACTTGGAATCATTTTTAGAAGCTGCACAAGATTTCATTGTATGTATACACCATGATTTATGGATCTACAGCTCCATTTTTACACATTTCTGTAACACATTTTTTACTATACTAAAAACGCTGTACTAAAAATACTTTTGACATTTTGAATTATTTCCTACAAAATATTCATAATTAAATTTTATGTTAATGCTTTTGATCACTTCCATATTCTATAATATTTCAATTTTTTAAAAAAGCTGTCTAAAGAATATTCCTTATACTAACAATCCATTTACAAAAGAAATTAGAAATGAAGTATTCCACCTTTATAGCATTGTCTAATATTTTATATTTATATTTTGTAATAGTTTATGATTCTCCAGAAAACCTTCTGTTTACCTTTTGTTCAACTCTGCTGTAAATGAGTTCGGAGAGAACAGAAAATCTGTAAACTTTCTCCTTGCTAGCTGCCAGGGATTCTTACCCTCATGGGACAGAGTCCATAGTTAAGGTCTTGCTTTGGAGTCTGCCTCCCACCCACCAACCCTCCCTTCTGAGAGGCTCCACCGCAAAATTAGTTGGTTGTGGGAATTAGACATTGAAGGATAGGAAGGTCTGCAGGGGTGGAAGAGAAGGAAGGAGAGGAGAATTCAGGGGAAAGAGAGAAGATGAGGGAGCAGGAGAGAAAACAGTGAAAAAGGTAAAGAGGTAGGAGAGGGGAGAAATAGGGAAGAGTTCAAAATAAGCTGCATCCAAATATTGTTCTCAGATTTGTTTAATTAATCCTATCAGAAATGCAAATCAAAACCACAATGAGATATTATCTCATGCCAGTTAGAATGGCGATCATTAAAAAGTCCAGAAACAACAGATGCTGGAGAGGATATGGAGAAATAGGAACGTTTTTATACTGTTGGTGGGAGTGTAAATTAGTTCAACCATTGTGAAAGACAGTGTGGTGATTCCCCAGGGATTTAGGACCAGAAATACCATTTGATCCAACAATCCCATTACTGGGTATATATACAAGGATTATAAATCATTTTACTATAAAGACACATGCACACGTATGTTTATTGTGGCACTGTTCACAATAGCAAAGACTTGGAACCAACCCAAATGCCTATCAATGATAGACTGGAAAAAGAAAACATGGCACATATATACCATGGAATACTATGCAGCCATAAAAAGGATGAGTTCATGTCCTTTGTAGGGACATAGATGCAGCTGGAGACCATCATTTTCAGCAAACTAACACAAGAACAGAAAACCAAACACTGCATGTTCTCACTCATAGGTGGGAGTTGAACAATGAGAACACATGGACACTGGGAGGGGAACATCACACACCGGGGCCTGTTGGGGGATGGGGGGCTAGGGGAGGGATAACATTAGGAGAAATACCTAATGTAGATGATGGGTTGATGGGTGCAGCAAACACCATGGCACGTGTATACCTACGTAAAAAACCTGCACGTTCTGCACATGTATCCCAGAACTTAAGGTATAAAAAAAAAAAAAAAAACTTTCAGGGCTTTTTGTTTGATTGGTTGGTTAGTTGCATTTTTGCTTGTTGTTTTGGTTGTTTTTTTAATTAGAAGGGCTGTTTTATTTCCCTTTTGCTGCAAGGACTGCAATCTTTCTATCAATAGCAAACTGGAGATTTTCTTTCAGATGAAGCATTTCTGCTCCTCTTCATCTTCGTTAGTTTCCCTGCAGGCAGGTGGAACGGCCATGCAGCTCTGGTTGTGCTCATGTCATCACTGTCATGTTGATAATCCACTCACTTGGCAAGTGTCTGACTAGACATAGCAGCATTGTGACCTAGCAGCTTCACCAAGCCATTGCACAGATGCTAACTGGCTCATCGGGCAGAGCAGTGGTCTAGACTTGCACACTGGGCCTTGGTTTCTCTTGTGCATGCATTGAATAATTAAGTGAATGTTCTTTGAAGTCAAGTTATAAATGGTTCAGAATTTGGGTTGTTTAAATCATGAAATATTTTGTGTCACTTCAAAAATAAGAATACTGATATTTTCATTTACAATAACATGAAATGTCAAAAATCATATAGGAATCAGTAGACAGAGGCCTTTTATTCCTGGAGCTGCACTGGATTTGGAAGTGGGGGTCTGTGAGGGAGAGAGGGGCCAATAGAAGAAGAAAGGGTGAAGAAATTTACTACTCTACCTTGCTGCCAAAAGAATCCCAGATATTGGCACTTCCTTCAAAATCAGGACATGCTGACTTAATGAAACTGATTCATAAGCCACTCTTGGGCATTTAATTATTCATACTATAGATATAATTCTATATGCAAATTTTTTATGTGCCAAAGGAGAAAATGCTCCTGCTTATTTTTTATGTGATATTTCCAATTAGGTCATTGTTAGAAGTGGCATGGAACTCTATTTTATTTTCTTATGGTCTGATACAACTTTAATATGTAAACAACATTGATACCGTGAAGAAAGAAATGGCTGCCTTCTTTGTCAATGAAATATTAAAAATCTTGAATTGTGTAAGAGTTAGGACATAAAAAAGATTAAATGTTCAAAACAAACTCTAGTTCTTAAAGTACCAAAAAAAAGGGAAATATTCATAGATTTAGCTCATACAAATATGTTTCAAACTCTGAACTTATAACATTGGTGAAATATACTTTCCATTGGTGTGTATGCCTTATAATTGATATTTTTTCTATTATAATATAAAACATCAAATCCTACAGTAACTCCTTGAATATGCTGTTCACAATTCTGGCTTTACCACTCAGAGCTTTGAGAACATTTTTGTAAGAATTACTCTTCCTAAGAATCAGAGTGACCTAACAGCTTGCACCATGCACTCCCAATCTGCTGCTTTTTGAATGTGTAAAAGATTAGATTGTTTCACTCCTCAAGTAATGAAATCATTATTTTCATCAATGGTCTTTTTTCATAGTAATTCTCTGCAAATTTTCTGCAGTGTTTGTGACTAATAATAAATTCCTTTACAAGGGGACCACTCTGCTTTCTGTTTTTTTTTTTTTCATAACACCATATTATGCTAAAATACTTCTTTTCTCTTGTTTTTTTATTTTCCCACATATTTTAAAATGGCAGTTCCAGGCGAGTGGAAAAAAACACTGGGCAGGACATCAAAAGATCTGCATTCAAATCCCAGTTTTACTATTTACAAATTGTGCGACCTTAGAGAGATCACTCCTTAACCTTTGATCCATCCTTTGTCTACTCATGCAAAACATGGATATAACTATAACTGCTATATCAAAGAAAAAATCATGTAAGTTAGAGTACGTTGTAAATCACAGAGTGATTTTGAATCTAAAATATTATCTGAGGGCTCTTCTTTCCCCTGTCTCCCAACTTTGAGCCTTCCTCTTTATCTTATCTTCTCTCAAAGTTTCTGTATTGATGACAAATAACTATAAAACTCCTATTGTGATCTCTGTTTCTAGCTTCAGTCACCGGCTCAACTGTCTAGATATTATAACATCCTCAAGGTCATGGAACTCTTTTCTATGTGTTTGCATATCTCAGACCAACCAACCAGAACAAAACAAGGGAGACTGTATTTGCTCATTCATAATTTAAATAAAACCTCAATTTAACACATCAGATCTAGCCATTTTTCCCCAAACCTGGATTTTCTTTCTCCAAACTTTCCCATTTTTCATAAATGTCACCAATACTCTGGAGGCACCTGGGAATCCAAGGCATTGTTGTTCTTTTGTTACCACTTTCAGTATTCAGTCTGGCATGAAGTATTTTTGATTCTTGCTTTTCTGCCTCTTTTGTGTCCCTCTCCTTCATTCAAGTTTCCTATCAGCATCCTGGTTTAGATTTGTATTACTTCCTGTCAAGACTATCACAATAGTCCCTTGGTTTACATCCCCAGCCACAAGTTCTCTTTAATCCATCCAGTACCTTGTTGCCA
Source organism: Symphalangus syndactylus (assembly GCF_028878055.3). NCBI lineage: Eukaryota > Metazoa > Chordata > Mammalia > Primates > Hylobatidae > Symphalangus > Symphalangus syndactylus. Next base: position 108,263,927 of record NC_072428.2, read on the forward strand.
GATTCCTTTTCTGAAAAAAAAAAAAAAAAAAAAAAATTGTAAAACCAGGTCTGAGAGTGAACACCTAGACAAATTCAGACTTGTGTGAGTTTGCCTGATAGTTACATAAGGAACTTCAGATCTTCAAAGATTACCGTCACCTGAAAAGAAGGGAAGTTCTCAATAGTTGTGATAGGCAGCCTCTAAAATGGCCCCTGTGATCTCTCCTTTCTGGTATTCATACCCCTAAGTAATTCCCTCCCCTTGAATGTAGGCTGGACCTACTGGTTTGCATGTAACAAACAGAATATGACAAAAGTGAGGAGATGTCATTTCAGAGATCAATTTACAAAAAATAAACCGTGATTTTCTTCTTGCTTGCTCTCATTCACTCTTTTCCTCACTTGCTCTGAGAGAAGCCAGCTGTCATGTTCTGAGCTACTGTATGATAGGCCAATGTGGCAAGGAGCTGGTGTCTAGTCAATAGGAGACCCGAACCCTGCCAACAGCCATGTGAGTAAGCTTGGAAGTAGATCCTCCCCCAGTTGAGCACTGAGATGACTACAGCCCTTGTTAATGCCTTAACTGGAGCCTTAGAAGGGACCCCAAGCCAGGGGACCCAGATAAGCCATGCCTAGATTCCTCACTGACAGAAACTATGAGATAATAAATGCTTATTGTTTCAAGCTTCTAACTTTCAGGATAATTTGTCATGCAACAATAGATAATTAATATAACAGTTTAGTATGTATAAATCCACCTTGTTTTCTGGCCTTCTCCTTATCCCCTACAACTTGTGGTCTGAGCCCAGGCGGGCAATAGGCTGCGATAATAATTTTCAACAAGACTCTGAGAAGAGAGAACCTGCTACTTCATGGACCAAGTAACAGAGTATAATATGAGTGGGAGTTATCCCACTTCAGCAAAGGGACTAGGGAGGAGCTGAGTGTTATGGCACCAGAAGTACATTAAAAGCAGGAGAGATGACCATGATTTGGGTGCCACAATGTCTACACCAGAGATGACAGATGATGTCTTAGCAATGGTTCAGGACACCTGCAGCCATTGGTAGGGTCTATCACAGGGAGTTGGGAGGAACACAAGATAGGCAGGAAGAAGCCAATCAGAGTTATGCATAATACACCCCAGAGTCTTTCTAAATGACTTGAGGAAAGCTGGTACCAAAGCCAGAATGCATCTTCTTTGTTCCTTTTGTACTATTGAGGCCCCATTAATCCTCCATGTAGGTGGAAGTGTGGGAAATATGAATCTTACCTGCTTCCATCATGTCACCTCACTACTCTTTATTGTCTATATTTGAACATTCCAACAGTCAGATTCTAATTCTGTTCTGTCCCATCTATATTCAAATGGATGTGCATACTCTCTCTTAATGCACTGCATTCACTCTCCCCAGCCTTCTCACTGAATATAACTGTCCTCTCAGTCCTTAACTAACGCCTATCAATGTTCAAAGTAGAAGGGAAATCTTGTCTTACTTTCCATGTATCATGCAAAATGATTTCCATGATTCCTCTGTAAGTATCCACCGTGAAATTACGAAAAATCAATCTATCGATTGAGTATAACAATTGATTTAGAACATGCCTACTATTGGTTGGACATTCCCAAAAATGCACAATACATCTATAACATGGTCACTGCTCTTAAAGTCTCTTAATTTTATTATAAAGGGAAAACCTTCTCCTGTGAAGCAATCAGAGAACATAGATATATCAGCATATCAGTGGTTCTTTTAGAACAAGTCAAGTTGCTGCTCAGAGTTGCTTACCTTTTAAAAGAAAATAAGGTTAAGAAATAAGAGATTAAAATGTTTTTTGCTATTTCCACCCTCACCTTGATATCCATTATAAATGGAAACTTCTAGGCTATAGTGATGGCAAAGATGGTTGCCTCAAAGTTGTTCTCTGCTTCAAGCTGATTAATGAAGTTATTCCTGGTGAGACATTAGTTTTACTGCTCTCAGCTGTCTGTCACTAAATCCAGACATTTGGATCCCAAAAAGAAATCTTGAGGGAATAGGAATAATGTGAATAAACTAATTTGGCCAACATACAAAATTCATGTTGTAACTAGATATGTAATACCTGCTAACACATTAATACAGTCTGTTTCCTATGCACCCCTATTCTACTGGGCCCATATGGTTTAAGAAGCAGAAACCCTGCATTCCTTAAACTTATTTCATAGGATGGTTTCAGTCTGTCACCAAATAGTCCTTTCATTGTTTGTAACTTGCCTATCATGCTTGTCCCTGTAAAAGAAAATACTTTTATTAGAGAATAATTAAAAGTTGTTAATCATTGTATTATAAATAATATTTTAAAATATCACTGGATATAATTTTCCATTCTAGTAATTTTTGCTGTACTCAGCCCTTTACTCATCAAAGATGAAGTGGCCATTATTTGAGAGCATGAGCAGAACCAACCAAGAACAATGTTTCAGAATAAACTAACAGGAAGTTAACTAAAGATGGTCATGAAAACAAAGGCTTCCTGTAACAGCCTTGTGCCTGAGAAGGGAAAGTCTTCCCTAAATTCCTAAAGCTCCCCTTTAAATATATAAAAAAAAATCATAGAGCATAGAAATTTGCTGCAAGCTGTGGAAGAGAAAGAACATTCATTATGATTTTTCTGAAGACAATGTTTTGTCACACAGGGCATGACAGCCTGGAGAGTGATGAGAGAAGAGTCTGTGAGGTGAATGGTGCTTCTGAGAAGGGCTTAGTCCTGCCCCTCTTCTAGAATGAAAACCTTGATTGGGGATAAGGAGGGTACTGGGGGCAGAGGAATCTAAGGGCAGATAGGATTTATGCCTCACCTCCCAGCTGGCAACCAGTGATGACATGGGCTAGCTGTTATTGAGTAGAAACAGCAATTAGCTGTGTTCAGGTATACAGAGGTCTCATGAGTATCTTCTCCGGGTTCCCCAAGTCAGGGAAAGCTCCAGAATTTCACCCCAGGAAGGATTTTTTTAAATATCAAGAGGGCATGTATATTGGAAGATTCTCGTGTTAAAGAAGAGTGTAGATGTTACTACCAGAAGCCATAGCAAGGACCACAGACATCAGAGACAACAACTGCTGGATATATTTGGATGACTTGCCCCAAATGTATGTAGCATCCATTACTACAGAGTATTGTAAAGGCTCCTGGGGATAAAACACCCCAGAGAGACCAGAGAACACCCCAGGTCAGCATGTGTCAGACAACCCTCTGACGCCATGAGGTTTCAAAATTTCTTGGTGCTCACATGCCTCTGGCTGGAAGAGAAGGAGGGAAAGGAGGGGAAAGAACTATGAAAGCCCGAGCATTTTTCCCAATAAGATGAACTAATCTGGGAGAGACATATTTTCAAAAAGAAAATTCCCTTTAATTAGAAAAATTGGCCTAAGCACCGTGGCTCACGCCTGTAATCCCAGCACTTTAGGAGGCTGAGGTGGGTGGATCACTTGAGGTCAGAAATTCAAGACCAGCCTGGCCAACATGGTGAAACCCTGTCTCTACTAAAAATACAAAAATTAGCCAGGTGATGGTGCGTGCCAGTAATCCCAACTGCTTGGGAGGCTGAAGAAGAAGAATCACTTGAACCCGGGAGGCAGAGGTTGCAGTGAGTTGAGATCACGCCACTGCACTCCAGCCTGGCCGACAGAGTGAGGCTCAGTCTCAAAAAAGAAAAAAGAAAAATTAAGGACTCTCATGACCATCCCCAATCCCTCCAGCCTTCACTCATTTATAGAAACAAGGTCTTCGGAGAGAGCTCAGTTCAGTTACACAACACTAGCACTCCAGTTCTTCCCATCTGAATCATAATGACTATAAATCATGATGACTTTATCTGACACTCCTTATGACTATTTCTTCCTTTCCAAATACTTTTGAGGAAAATGAGCAATATGTAACATCCTAAGTTTTAGTGTTTAGTTCTGAAACATAATTTAGCAATATAGTAAAAACTCATCATATATTATGAGGAGTCCAAAATCTTCAGTTGAGTAAAATGTGGGGGTAATGATTTTCTAGGTTAATGAAATGAGGAGCCTGGGGAAAGCTGGCCAACCACTGATCACATTATATCCAAATTTATGTCATATCCGAATTCATAATACTGTAGGATGCTTCATCTGGGGAGGAGTCAGGGTACTTAAAACATGCTGTGATAAATGTTTGTTTTAAAATAGCCAAGATGAAGAGGCACTCTTTTTTTGTAAAACAGTTTTATTTCTTTATTTTTAAAATCAGAGTGGTGAGCAGACAACCAATAGATAGGGAAGTCCTTTAGGTGATGGTCTTTTGTCTATTAAAAGATCTTTTTTATAATGCAGTAGTACCCATTGTTACTATAGTTCCTTGCTGAACAGATTAAAATTCTATAATACTCGATAAGAAACAGACAGCAGCTCCTAGGGGTTTTGTGGAAAGCTCAACCATTCTTTCTCTGTGTGCTGGTGAAGCCATGTTTTGTGGTGATGAGTGTAAGGTAGCTCAGGCGGCTGACTGAGAAGAGTACTTTCCTACTTTGGCCAATGTATGTAAACTCTTCTACAAAATCTTAAATTTAAACATTGCTCCTTAGACTCCTCAAAATAATACTTTATTTTGAAATGACTTTATTTTTTTAAATATTGACCGAAACACAACCTGTCTCATTTTACAGATTTGAGGGATAGAAAATGGAGTTTCTCTTCTCCTAGCATTTTAACCCACCCCCATTGCAATGTTCTCCTCAGCTTTTTCCTCTTTGAGTGGCAGCAAGTCTGCTTTGCCTTCAACTGTGCAAAAATGTCAACAAAATCACTTCCATTTGAGTTATCACAACTGTACCTACTTCCCCCAAGCAAATGACTCCATGTAATGCCATTAACACCCCTCACCATTGTATCACAACTGGTAGGGGATGAATGAACAGACTGATGAAAACTGCCTCTTTTTTTAAAAAAAAAAACAATTTTCATTTCAAATCTCCTACACCAGCATATCAAGCCATGTCTGAATATTCAATTCCTATGAACACAGAACACTTTAGAGGAGCCCTCCAAGACACCACTGAGAGTGCTCTCAAAACCCACTAACTTATACTGCCTCTGGTCTTAGACAATCAGATTCTCCCTGATTATGGATGAAGAGAAACTATGGTACTGTCCAGCAGAAGCTCTCAGTAAGTAGGAGTCATGACCATTATTCCTATGGCCAGGCAACAGAAATACTGCAGAAAAATTTAAGCATGACCTCACTGTTGTTTAAAAGTCACATACGCATAGGAGGCATTGTAATTTTGTACATGAAGAATGCCAGTTGACACTTGCTCCATAGCTTATAAAGTTTTCAATTTGGCTAGTTATATTTACATGATATAAAATAAGATTCTTAGAGCCATTGGTAAGTAAAATACAATTCTCATACTCCCTGTGTTATAATCATACAATCATCACTGTTTTAGAAATAATTGTAAAGGGGATATTTGAATACTCTGCAGGCAGAGCCACAGAAACAGCAATTCCTCCTGTAAACGAGCTGTGATTTAAAATTTGAAATCCTAGCAGCAAATTGTCTCTTATACCTCCCAACCATAAAGTCAGAGCCAAAGGGGGAAGATAACTGGGTGCCAAGCAAGGGAGTTCCCACAGGATGGATATTGTCAAATAAGTCACACAACCTCCAAAGCAGCTCTTTCATTGTGTGTTTACAATCAGTATGTTCCAATTTGGTGATACAGGACACACTGGAGACTTTCCCATTATTTTTGTAAACAGTATGTGTATTGCAACCATTGATCAATTTACCAGCACTTTCCTTGTTTGCTGGCAGAGAATGCTTAGAAACAGTATTTCCACTGGAACATCATGCCAAGAAGTTTGGGCCCATTTGAAAAGGTCAAATCAAGACCAGCATCTGTGTGTGCACAAGTGTCAATTGAAGACTGGCCACTCCTTTGTTCTCTTCTACACTTTTACCAGTCTTTTAATAATTGTATTTTAATAAAAACAGAATACACGTTTCTAACTCATTTACAACTAAATGATAATAATATTATTTAAGATGGTTTTCCTATTAGCATCTTAGAACCAGGGACTTGAATTTGGCACATTATAAATTATTTTAAGCACTCTCACTTCTCCCTATGTACAGAGTTTGAGTTACTTCAAGCATAGTACAAATGTTTATAACCCTAATTTTACTTTGTAATACATTAATCTGGTGTCAAACCTTGCCAAATCTAACTACAATTTGTTTAGACTTTCTTTAATCTTTACATGTGCCCAGCTGAAATAGACTACAAATTTAGAGTATAATTTTAGAAATAAAAAAGCAACTGCAATATGGAAAAACAATTAAATCTAATAAAAAGAATGTTTTCCGATTTCAAGTTTTGGATTGACATCTAAACTACACATCAGCAAAATAACCAGTGTTATTTAACAAGTTTTGTTTGCAATTGCTATGCAATTTGATAGTTTAAAAGTTGACTGTTCTATTTTTCTATCAGTGAAAACTCTTTATTTCATGAAAGACTAGACATGTGGCCACTTGAAAAAGAACTAGATGACTCAACAATCATTCATCAGTTAAAGGCTTTCCATCTACTTTAAACTGTGTTCAGATTCTTAGCTACTAGAGTTCCTAGCTATTTTATTTTTTCTGGAACTCAGAAAAGTCCATTAGTAGTTTTCATAGTATAACTCCAAAAAACCATAGAAGTTTAGGATATGTCTTTATTTAAGCATTGATAACTTCAGTGTTATAATTATACTGATGTTTTTCCAGAACTCTTATGTGGAGTTTCAAATGATTAAATGTCAAATCTCTCTAGGGTTTCCATGTTGCTGTTCTCTAAAAAATCATATGCTAAACATAGTGATGTCTGTATCTACATAAAAGATGATTATGCAAGGTCTAACTAGCATGGTAGCCCCATGCAAACTCTAAAAAACAAACCCAACTTTTATAATTTTATAATTTCACAACAGTGAAATTATAAAAGATTTTTTTCTTCTAACATCACACAGAAGGAATATAGATTCTTTTCCAGCTGTCATTTTCAACTGGCACTTTGTATTAAAATGCTCAATTTCCAAAAATACTAGTGCTGGAGATAGTCAAATCAGAACCTCTAGGGGTGGGTCCCAGGCATCAGTATTTTTTTTCGAAGCATCCTAGAGGATTCTCATGTGAAAGCAGAAAATCAGTGACTTGCAGGAAAGAAAATTAGGAATGAAACACAAGCTGGATTAAGTTTACAGCAAACAAAAGCTCAGTGCAAGACTCTGGCCACAGTTTCAGGAGTCTGGGTGAAAGTATGTCAAAATTGGTTTTAATGCCTACAGCACTGAGTATTTTCTTTGATGCAGAAAACTTGAATAATAGTTTCTCCATTTCTTCACAGGCTTGATTGGATCTTAGGCTTGACAAAGGCATTATTTAGTTCACAAATATGCATTGCGTTCTAGGCAGTCTGCTAGGCACAAAGTGACCTAGAGTAGAGAACACCTAGCCAGGTACCCATAAACCATTTATAACAACCAATTGTGCTTTCCAAAACACATTGACAATAATAATCACATGGAACATTTTTCCTAGGTAATTAATCTTTACAGTGGTAACATTGCTACCATTCACTATTCTTACAATTCCAATTATCTATGACAATTAGTAGTGAAGTGATTTTAAAAAGACAAACGGGAGTCCATTTCCGGGAGGAAAACCCTCAGTTTGAGAGCTTAAAGTATAACAGCAAAATCATAAGAAACTTCACATAACCAGACATACAGGTAAATACATCTTAGAGTAGTCATAAATGAAGCCAACTTTTGCAG